>NW_026094756.1:0-64907 GCF_024586455.1 Bactrocera neohumeralis | reverse complement strand
ATCACTATTATTCTTTCGCGGACCATGTTCTAAAGAAAATAGTTATTTAGAATGAATTCTCTTCTACAATCTATTCATGTAAAGTTTGCGTACTAATTATTTAACCTAATGTAATGCTTTATATGGATAATTAGTAATTTTCCGCTATAATCAACATCCTTTTTTCAGCTCAAATTCCTAATAGTGTTAAGCGGGCTTAGTCGCGCTATAATTTGTTGCACATAGAAGAGTATTGTTTGGTTTCACGACTCAACGAGTTATAATGATTACATCCTACTAGAAAATGCTCGCTGAAGAGAGCTGAAGGTAAATGAATCATATATAAATGACGAAAGGTCGATTTTCCAACCGATTAGAGGTGTGAACCACAAAAAGTTCATGATGTACAAGTATATATTAATAACAATACAATGGATGACTATTTTGGTTCCCGGTCATATTGGACATCGATTTTAGTTATGGAGATTATAAATAAAAAAAACACTTAATCAAGCACTTTCACAAAATTTATTTAAGTAGGTGATGGTGGTCATTAGCAGAAGTACGAAATAAATAAAATAACGAACTTAAATACAATAATGTGAGAATATTTTTAAATTTAAAAGTATGACTTTTTCTCTTCTAAAATCTGTGACGAAAATAATAATTAACAAAATCAAATGGCGGACATTTCAAATAAAATTTTGAATATTAGTCTAATAATAAATGTACTGTTAATAAAATTAACTTTATTGAAAAAATTATTACACTCCAATTTTTATAACGGCCTGAACTTGTAACAGAACTTATGGCAGCACTAGGTATACTTACAGCTGTTACGTACACTTTACCCAACGTCTTTGAAAATTAGAAATCATCAACTTGAAACTTCCATGAATTCAATGAAAATATTGCCAGAAGGATACAGCTCGGTTTAAATAATACTATCGGCGTGATGGTGTAATTTTATCGCAGTGGAAATCAAAATTTAATTGTTGCTGACAAAAATTTGTGAATTGTAAGTTCAATTGTTGCGGAAAATACTGAAAAATACACAAAAAATGTTGATTTGCGATTTGGAATTCCACATAATTGCAAAGTGAAAATAGAAAACTGATTTTTGTAATGATTTTTGATTTTGTAGCATTAACTGGAACCCACTTATCGGATTTAACAGAAAGAAAGCATTTATTTGGGTATACATATAGTTTGTGTCGGTGGCATGACCATCTCTTACTACATAGCAGCAGCAGACCGCCAACATCAGTGTGTGCGCTTGAAAAAAAAAACTTTAATCGTAAATGGGGCAGACACGCATTACCGACCAAGTAATAACCCGAAATTTATTATTAAAGTGATTTATAGATTTTGACATATTGCAGCTGACAGACGTGTTCAAAAACACAAATCGTCTTTTCTATCTGTTGTCGCAGTCACGTATGTGCATTTCTGCGATGTTTGATTTCCATAAAGAAAACTGAAATAATCAGATGAAATTTGTAGTATGTCGTATAAGCAACGAGGTTGTTGAATTTAGATTCAGCAGTTTGGAAGATGTGTACATTAAGTAATTTATGGGCGTGGCCACTCCCACTTTTAAACAGTCTTAAGCCTAAATGTGGTCCTCACTACTGCAGTTTATGGTTTTTATGTGGGCGTGGGAGTAAATCGATTACGGCTATCTGCAATACCGACTTTCGACTACGTGGTAAGCAACATTTTTAGCAAGTTTCATCAAATAGCTTGTACTGCGCGAGTAACACAGGTCATGTTCTTATTATTCTTTGAAATTTCATGAAGAAAATAATTTAGAATGTGAAACGTATGCATATACAAATAGGGCGCACGCTTGCACTGATAATCTCTAAGCGAACACATCAGCGATATAATTCAGCAAATGCGCATATAAACGCCGCTGCGATTTTTTTAACAATAATATTATTCCTAGTCAATTTTATTGTATGCATATTTCATGGTACGTCAGCGCACACATATATATAATATCACACATATCTTAGAAACATATTTATATATGCCTCGCTGGCGGCCGTTAGCTTCACCACAAAACTTACTCGGCCGTCTATATTATTGTACCTGTATATACCTGTATTTGGCCGTAGGCTAGTTTTTTCCCGTTTGCGTGCATATAAAAGTTCGGAGGCAATTATCGGCACATCTGAATATCTGAATGTGAGTCGCTAATAACACTCGCTTTGCCTTTCAACGATTGCCACTAGATAGAAACGATGCGCCGATTTTCCATTGATAAAACCACTATTGCTTTGGTCTTTACTTTAGCTCTAGCAATAATCCGATAGTTATTTACATATTTTGGGAATAAACATAATACACCGTTACAATTTCAATGGATTCTCTCGATTCTGAAATTCTTTGTCACCTCATTGTTTTAAGTATTTTTAAAAATTGTAATAAGCAAAACTAAAAATTTGAGAATTTTCTCGGTAAATTTTTAAATTGTTCGTTTTCGACTAGTTAAGACTTGGTGTGATTGCACACTGTTATTTGATTATCTGATAGTGATTGAATAATTCTGAAATGGACGGTAATTGAGAGGTGAGTGAAAATAGAGTTTTCGTATAGCCCTTGCAACCATAGTACATTGAGCAAGGCTGGTGTAATTCAAAAGTAGTTTTATTAATAACTACTACTAAGAGTATGTTTATTTTATTAAAATTTAAGTAAAATACAAATAAAACAAAAGGCTTCTAGGAAATATATTAGAAAATGCTAGCACTGCCTGGCTGCCACGGTAAGCCATTACTTATACGCCATGTCACACAAAGTTTAAGCACAAAATTACACCGCACGAGCAACCGTTTCACTATTTTTGTTTGTTTTTGTTTGCCAACCCACGAACTAACCGTGTAATTGCCATATATGCACATGTGTATGCGTTTTCGAGTGAGCTTGCAGGTGTGCGTTTATTTTCGGTTCGGTAACCTATTTTTTTCTTCTGGCGTTAGTTTTGAGACCTCAATTCCATTTTTTGTTATCAATGTTACAATCATAATCTGTTCTTTAGATGAAGGTGAAGTTCAGCGGCGAGTAGAAGTATATGTATGTATATAATTGATCACATGACATGCTGGGTAGGTTTAGACATGTCCGTTTGTTCAACGTTGCTCATTTATTGGAGTCGCCAATATCAGATCCGCAGTAGTAGTATAGCTACCACACAAACTGATCGATTCAAATCAAGTTTTCAAATAAAAATAATTTAAATTTCCTAATGCGTTTTTTTTTTATACAGAAACAAATGTAAAAAACAGAATTAATAACTTAAGATAAAATTTTTCATTAAAAATGTATATTAAATATTTCAAATAATAATACTATTACGCTTACAGCAATTTGTTATATATTATTTCTTATTTCCCTCCGAATTTTTCGTTCATTACCATTTCCATTTGCTCTAACGTTAAAGTTTACTAACTAAATGAAACACTATCAACGGAACTTATTTACTTTTAATTGAAATTTGGCTGATGACGTAATTTACTGTCAAATTGGCCACCTAACGGTAATGTAAACATAAATTTCCGTTTAAAATAGATGGGAGTGAAATGATGTTAAGCGAAGCGAATTAAGCAAATGTGTGCAACGGGAAGGACGAAAAGAGTCAACAGAGTGACGGCGCTGGCAATAAAATGGACGTCTATAAAAGCAACAGCTGCACTCGCGACGAAATCACCGTCGGTGCACTTAAATTTATTTGGATTCTGAATATCCGGTGATTGCGCTGGCAGTTGAGCTTCACGCTCTAATTAAATCACCAGGTGCAGTCGTTGCACTTTGCACTCTACGACCTTTACCTTTATTACTTCGTCATTTATGAACTGACGCATGGAGGTACTTTGAACAGGAGCCTTTTGGAGTTTAGCGTAACACGAATGTTTGAAAGAAGTATACATAAATCACTTTATATAAGCCAAATAACATCCTGATAAATTTTTCTCCTAAAATATAAATATTTTTTATTTTTTTATTACATTATGTAGCAGTAACTTGCATAATATTTTACTGAAACGCGCATTTTGGATCGTGTATTTCACCACATTTAGCAATAGAATTCACTCCTACACGTCGTATATTCATTTCTCGCTATTAAATTTTCCATCACACGTTACGGAGGCTGCTATATATATTTCTGGCCTAGGGCAACACTAGTGTATGTTGCCAGGTGCAATCTGACATTTCCATTGGAAAGTTTGACATTTTTTAGCATAACATCACTCAGAACATTTTGTCATTTAATCGGGAATTGTTTTATTTACAGGAAATTAAAAAATTCATCTCGGCCAAAAAATGGAATTAACTCGTGAACATTTTCTTGCGATCATTTTTCACAACTTTCGACGTGGATTATCACGACAAGAGTGCATCGATGAACTAAAATCTTTGTATGGCTATGAAGCACCATCTTATAGCACTGTGAAAAACTGGTACAACGAATTCAATCGTGGCCGACGCTCGCTCAAAGACGAATTCTGTGAAGGTCGTCCAAAAACAGACGTTGTGCCAGAAATCATCGATGCCTTACGTGAACTCATAATGCAAGACCGTCATGCAACATACCTTCAGATAGAGGCATGCATATGCATTTCTCCCACCAGCATACATTCGATATTGCATGAACACCTGGCCGTAAAAAAGGTTTGTTCTCGTTGGATCAATCGCTCAAAAAAAGGCTCGTGGATTGGTGTAAAGATATGCTGAAAAAATATGATCGCGGTGCTTCAAAAGACGTTTATAAGATCGTCACAGGTGACGAATCATGGATCTATGCGTATGAGCCCGAAACAAAACAGCAATCGACCGTGTGGGTCTTCCAAGACAGCCAAATCCAACGAAAGTTGTTCGTGGAAAACACTTCCGAGCAAATGGTCGCCTGTTTCTCTAGCCGGCAAGTCATGTGGCAAAGCTGGTCTTGAGCAACGTAGGGCGGTCCATTCTGAGTGGTATACCACCATTTGTTTGCCTTAAGTCTTTGGAGAAATTCGAAAAACGAACAAGAGAAGGCGAATCATTGTGCACCATGACAATGCGAGCTCTCACACATCGGCTCAAACCAGCGCCTTTTTGACCGGCCAAAACGTCGAATTGATGGGTCATCCGCCGTACAGCCCTGACTTGGCATCCAATGACTTCTCTTTATTCCCACACATCAAGAAAATAATGCGTGGTCAACGATTTTCGTCGCCAGAAGATGCTGTTGAAGCATTCAAAAACCATGTTTTTGAGGTGTCTCAATCGGAGTGGAAAAAGTGCTTCGAAAATTGGTTTGAGCGCATGCAAAAGTGTATAAATCGTCATTTTCGTTGATAAATATTCCTATTTTCATTATTAGGCCAGAAATATATATAGCAGCCCTCGTATTAGCTGGGTAAGTCCTTAGGCTCAGAGCTTTTATTATTGTACCACTTTTGGTGGGCTATTGCTACAGGAAAATTGTGTAGTTTTCGAAACTGAGAAACAGGGAATATCATGAATTTTAAATCCAAAGTTTTCTAATAAATTATATATCATTAAGCTATTATGCGTACATGTATAATTCAAATGTGAACGTATATATATAATCTATTCTACGTGAATATCAGCACTTTTATGGAGCAACTGAATAAACTTTAAAGGTTTCCAACATATCCATTGTCTCATTTATTATAACGAGTGATCCAAGTAGAGGTACTTTTTTCAATTGATTTTTCATGTTAGTTTTGTTCAATAATGTTTGGTATTTCATCATGGAAAGACTTCCGCTTGATCAACTTATAGTGATCATAATCAGCCTACAGAGTATATATTCTGGTAACAACAACCCATTTTGAGATCCAGGCATTCCTATTGGATAATATTAAAGCCGAATAGATCAATGTCAGCACACAGTGACGAAAATATTGCAGCCATAGCTGAGAGTGTACAAGAAGACTGTGGAGAGTCGATTCGGCGCCGGTCGCAGCAACTCCGATTGACGTATTTAACGACTTGGCGTTACAGATACAGATTGTGAACGAACTGAGGTTCAAAGAAGATACGTATTTTGGAGCCAAATATTGTTCAGCGATGAGGTCTATTTTCTATCTCAATTGGTACGTAAACTACCATTTAGACAAAGAGCGTCCAGTAAAAACAACGGTTTGATGTGGTTTGTGGGCCGGTGGAATCATCGATCCATATTTCTTGAAAATTGATGCCGGTGAGAACATTACCGTCAATGGCAACCGTTATCACCGACTATTTGATACCTGAAATTGAAACATGTGATCTCAACGAAATTTGGTTTCAACACGACGGCGCCACTTTTCACGCATCGCCAATCAAAGGATGTATTGAGAGAACACTTTGGTGAACAGATGATTTCACGAATTTGGACGGGATCAAGATCGTATGATATCACATCGTTAGCCTTTTTCCTGTCGGGATATGTAAAACTAAAGTCTACAGTGACAATCTCACTTCATTTCAAACATTGGAGTGAAATATCACAAGTGTCATTCGCCAGTTACCAGTCGAAACGCTCGAACGTGCCAGCGAAAAATGGCCTCAAAGGATGGACAATCTGAGACGTGCCACTACTATTTGAAAGAGATAATTTTCAATAAATAAATGCCGAAGAATGTACCTTCGAATTATAATAAAAGGTATCCATTAAATTTCAAGTTATTTTCAGTAGAGCCTCGAGAATTGATTACCTTTTTTATATTGTAGAATTTGATTGATTGAACTTATATAACAGAGATGTGCACTAAAGACTTTTATTATTTCACGAGTGAAACCTTTTATCTTTTTTTTTCTTTTCAGCAAAACAATGGTGGCCTACTGAATCAGATTCTACAGATATTGCTGAATTTTTTGAGTCCATATAGCTGATATACACTGCTCATTATGCCAAATCTTTTTATTTTATTTTTTTCTAATTTAACTTCGTGCATGATCAGTATAAACAAAAACATGACAATGATTTGCAACCACTGATAGTCAGTCTGCATTGACCTGAAAGTCAGTTCACCTGTGTTGCAGAAAAAAAAATAACCGGAAAAGAAAATTTCGAAAATATATACAGAATAAACACGTATATACACACTACAGTATCGTAGTAGAAACTAATCCAGCTGAAACATTCAAGCGGCCGGCCAATGCTATTTTTTGACATTTGCTCTGCAGAGGACTTGTAAATATTTATATAAAACTCGGTCGGCACGTGCTTTCTGACTGCAGTCCCACAGCAAGCGCAACAATTTCGCAAATGCTGTACACTGCCAATATTCCTGCCATTTACTTCTATCAATGCGCTTTACTTCTATAAGTCTCTCAGAAGGTCTCACGATGACATAAACAATTTAATGCGTTTAGCGCAAGCACTGCACAGGCTGAGCATACAATGCAATGGAAAATGGAAAAGTGGACCTCGGCATTTCAAAATAATATTCACAATTTTATGATTGTTAGATATAATCGAATCGCACATTTATAAGAAAAACTCAGCTTTGTGTTACTCTTTACGGATCTATGAAATTTATGCTTGTTTTGTCGGTCTAGTGTTGATGGCAGGATATTCTGGTGTTAAACGGAGAACTCAGCCCGCCCCTACTGCAAAAATATTGTGAAAACATGTTATTCATCACTTTTGTAATTTTTCTCAAATTTACAACGTCAGCATGAACATGCCACATGTTCTGCAGCAGAAGCAACAAAAAATATGAACTAAACTGAAACATTGTTTGCCGCATAGGACAAAGCGTGGATATTTTGTCTCTAAAAATAGCAAGAATGGTGGCAAAATCTGAAAACGATAACCGAAAATTGGATCAGAAGATTTAAGTGACTTCTCAGCGCCCAGCCATGAAAAATTACAGTGGGAAGCGATGACTGAGTGCAGCAAAAATGGAGTTGAAATTCATGTGTGCGCGAATATATATGACTTTGTAAACTGTTCTATGAGAAAATATCCTTTAAAGCATTGTTATATATCTAAGTGCATAAGCGTGCATTTATGTATATATATTTGTTTAGCTTAGTGTGTGTCATGATTTCACGTCAAGTGGCGTTGCCAAAAACCAATAAATTTTCGTTCAGTTGTATAGCAGTTATGGACTATAGTAATTTGATTTTTTTGTCATCTCTTCAAATGGAAAGGTTTTTTAGAAGAACTTGATCCCATCATTCGGTTTTTATGGCAGCTGAAAGCTAAAATAGTCCGATATCGGCGGCTCTGATACATGAGCAGCTTCTTGGAGCGAAGAGAACGTGTCAAATCGAAATCTCAAAAACTGAGGGACATGGCTAAATTGGCGCAGCTCATGATACTCTATACTTAGGAAATACAGCTAATAGTTTTTAAGTTTGTTATGAAATTTGCTTAAATATCTTATATTTTATGTAAATGTAATTTGAGTTAAAGCTTCAAATTGTTCAAAACTTAAGAGTTCTCCCTGGACACCATAAAAAGTGTGCTCTGTAATGGGATATTATACAAGTATAAAGAGAATAATGAATTTTATATTAATTTTTTCTCATTTTATGACACCTTGCTTACACCTCGGCACGCTTTTTTTTTCTTCGCTATGCAACTAAAGTTAGTTTCGTCAATAGGCAGATTGCTGTCAAAATTATACACATATCATCTGAAGGTTAGTCCTAATTAAGTAAAATATAATATACATAAAAACTACTATAATATTTTTTTATTTGCTTTTATTAAATTTTGTATTTCTTACATAATGGAGTCTCTCTAAAGCTTCAAAATATATTTAAAACAAAATTCCCTTGAATGTCTAAAACCTTATCTTCATCATACGCGAAGTAAAAATTATAGTAATTCAAATAAATTAAATTTATTCGTTAACTGAAAATAAGTGCTTCACATATGCTGACCTTATTGACGTATGTTTAATTTCCATTTTGTACTAAAAACCCTAATTTATGTAATTTCTATTATTTCCCAGCTTTACAAAATTATCTCTTTTATAGCCCTTATACAATAATAAGGTCGGCTGATAATTACCCACTCTTATTCATAGTCCCTAACTTAGATATACGAGGTATAACAATTAAGTAATGAGACTAATTCCATAAAAACCGTATATTTGAAAATTATTCTACAACTCTGCCATCCCCTTCAAAGTAGTCCCCTTGTGCAGCTATACAGCGATTCCAGCGCGTTTTCCATGCTTCGTAACATATCTGGAACGCTTCGTCTGGGATGTCCCCGTGTTCCCTCGTCACGGCCGCCTGGATGTCCGTAATCGACTCAAAATGGGTTCCTTTGACCACCGGTTTTGTTTTAGGAAACAAAAAAAACGTCACAGGGTGACATGTCGGACGAATAAGGCGGCTGTTGCAACACGGCGATCCCTTTAGAGGCCAAATACTGGGACACGCTGAGTGCGGTGTGGCACGTTGCATTGTCGTCATGAAGAATCCAGTTACGAGCGATATCTGGGCACACCCTGTTGACCCGTTTTCGCAATCTTTCGAGTACTTGGCAATACTAGACTTGATTCACAGTTTTCTCCGGTGGAACGAATGCTTTGTGGACGATTCCACCGCTATCAAAAAAGGCAATAATCATCGTTTTCACCTGGGGGGTGGGCGTCGGGTGCGCGGAGACATTGTGAGCTTGGGCACGACTGGGCACGACTAAGAGCACTATCACCATACACTCTTACAATTTTAGCGTACGTTTCCGAAGCTGTTTCGCCCAATCTGGCGCAAAATTTTATCGCGACGCGTTGCTCTTGATTTCGTTTTTCCATTTCTCGAATAATTAACTGCTGTTTAGCTTGAAACTATTTTAGATACTACTCTTGGATTCCTGGATTGTCAGCTATAGTGACATTATTTCATTTCGCGTATGAACACCGTGGCTTATTTGTCGGTTGATTCTTGCCAATTGCTGTATGAGTTGTGGTTCTTGTGATATTGATCTTAACCAAATTAACATACATGTTTAATGCACAGCAATGTTTTAATTGCCTATAATATGTATACTAGATATCTTGCAGTGTCGACAAATATTCTTGTTGTTGTCTACATTTCCTTTTTTGTTAACTCATTCATGCCTGGTCCAAGTTCCACTTCAAGATAATGTACATATATGAAATGAGAGGATATCCACTACAATCCTCTCATTTGTGTTGCAGTGTATATAATACACATATATTACGGTTCTCTGAAGGAATGTTATATTCGTCGCTAAGGAAGGTTGACAACACTAATAACAATAGGTCCATGTTCAGCCAATGACATCACTCACGTGGGTCGCGTTCTTGCAACTTCGTCACAGTCGCACTGCATGTTGTTTACAAGCTTGCAATCCGGGATTGCAATGTTGAAAGTAGGGATGTGCACTTTAAAATCAATTTTGTTATCAATGCATAGAAATAAATATATTGAAAATAGTTAGCATGCACTGCCTATAAATATTTGTTAATTGAATGATCTTTACTGAGGAGAAAACATTTTTGTTCATCGTAAATATTCTACTGACCGTCTTTAACTGTAAACTCAATTGCTTGTCTTATATAATTCTTTAACAGTTTAATTTTCATCTCTAAATACTTGCAATACGATTACTGAAAACATCTGAACACGACATTCTTTAACTGATGTCTGCATACTCGGGACGACTCTAGGCACAAGAATTCGAAATGGCACACGCTGGCAACGCATTAATTCTCGCCACGCCTATTTAATTAACGGCACGCCAATAAAATTCAAAGTCGACGTTATTTACAAGTTTACTGGCCCTTCCGGTTTCGCCATCCAGCTACCGCAACAAAATAGTTATTATGAGTATTAGACCATTGGCATGTTCAGCTCGCATGCAATATTGCACATGCGGGCAAATATGTGAGCGATATAATTTCATATTCCTACTCACCGTCTTTTGTTTTGAATCGCATGAGCACGCAATAAATAATAGCACTACGTGCCAATGTCGTAAGTAACTATATAGAGAGGATATTTATTTTCTAATGCTTTCATTTAACTTCCCTAGTTTTGAGATAAAGTGCAATATGGTTAGATTATTTGCTATATATTTCAATAATTAAAAGGGATAAAGTATTTCTAAATTCTTCTTATTAAAACCTTACCGACATTTATGATCTCAAATACAATAGAAATATGGTATAACTTAAGATATGGTAACAGACAAATGTGGAATGCCCTTCGCAGCGGCGTAGCAGATGTTGACGCACACTCGGCAAACATAGAAATAGAGAGAAATGTATGCAGTGAAATCAAAGGAGGACGGAAGTGTATGGTAAGAAGTATGGTCGAGTGACAACTAGGCAAGCGGCCTCACACAAACCCACTAAAAATAGACCTGCCTTATTTAATCGCACTATGTTGAAGACCACGCCACAGGTTCACAACGCGAGATAATACGCTTACCAAGTGTTTACTTAAAAAAATTAATTGTTTCGTTGGGTGTGCGGCATGCAGCGCCGTCTATTTAGAATGGAAGGTCGTCTTAAATTCTACGACTTAGGTACGAAAAAATCATTAATCTTAGCTTTATAGCGTTTCTCATTGTCTTCGACATTAGGATCGACTTAATTTTTGAAGATATACAAGTATGAACCACTAATTCAGTCTGCACATAGAGCAGGCGTCTTCTTGGCTTTTTCCGGTTGTTATTAAGATAAATTTAAACAAAAGTAAGCTTCATCGCTGAACAAATTTTTTTTGTGCAAATCGGAATCGGCGGCCATCTCGTTTTGCGTCGATTCATCGAACCCGTAAATCGCTCGCAAACCAGGATCCTGCCTCAAAATCATCCATTAAGTGGAAGGCAGAGTGAATTATTGCGCGCGGTGACGGATGAACGCACTCAGGGGTTTTTCGAAACTCTGCTCCTCAGCAGCAATAGCGTCTTCGTTGCGCACTGTACGCCCTATTTGCTGATGCGCATTATACACTGGAGTAAACGCGTTGTGAAACCGATCTATGGTTCCTTGAATTATTGCGTCTGCTGGGCGGTTATCTGAATTGAATATAGGTTACAGCTCTCAAACCGAACCATTATTACGAGTTATTTGCTCTTTGAAAACCATGTCTAGAAAACACACGTTAAATGAAGATTAATTGAATGAATGCTTATGAAAAGTGTTTCGAGGTCTGGAAAAATTGTTGGCATAAGTGTAATACATCTGGTGGGATTACTTTCAAGGCAATAAAATAAATATTGATGAATAATTAAATATTTCGTGGTTTTATTTCCAATTTCCGGGTGTTTACGGGTTTTGTCAAAATGTACATCATGAATATTTTCATTCGAAATAATAGTTCCATTCATATTTCTCTGTAAATATATATGCCAATTATTGCACTGTTTGGTGAACATAAGTAAAATGTTATTGATATTTCGACAAATATGTTTGCCACTGGCCACAGAGTTGATAGCATGTACAAAATATGTATATGTGTATACAGGAGTTTATGAACATACATATTTCGGACAATGATAAATGTATAAACCAGCAACTAATATATAAGAACACACGCAAACATATAACATAATTTATGTGTGTGTGAAATGAGCAATATGTCAAATGGTAAGCAAAGGTTGCGGTTTTAGCCACAGAGTGTTAAACGTCAACAGGTCAAATGACACATTGAGGCCATTTCACGTACGTACAGTTGCTGTTGGCGTAAATGTTGAAATTGCCATTTATAGTTTATTGGAGCTTGTTTAACATTGTAAGATATTAATTTATGGCTTACATGGAAGCGAGACTTTAAGGTAGCTAAATGCTGTTTTATACGCAAACTACAAAAACATTTTGACAATATTGAACAGACGACCACATACTTTCGTGTTTTAGTAAACGTGTTTGTGACTAATACATTTATGCAAACATTGTTTATGTATTTATTCGGACCAAACACAAAAGTATTACATTAAGTATGTGTATAGTATATGCCTTAGTTTACTACAAGCATTAGAAATATTCAGTTGAGAGCGATACTATTTGTTTTGCAAAAAAAAGTGCCATACTTTCTTTGGAGCGTTGCACGACCACTCATAAACTAGTTGTGGCATTTTTGCTGCACCCTTGTGACACATTGGTATTTTGCTTATTTGTGTGACCTGCTATTAGAATTGGAATAAGAAGAAATGAGAAAATGTCAATATGTGGCGCAGCACGCACAGTACAGTGCTATGGCCACTTGATTATGGCTGAGCCAATTTTGCGCTGCAAGACATAAATGTACAATCTGTGATAGAGAAAGCGCCTATGGCTGTAAAATCCCATAATATTTTTGCAGATTACGATTTCTCGATTTAAGTCAAGTACTGGGCTTTTCAAAAGTTTTAGCAGTTGTTACCATGCCTGAAACCCATAAGTTTATTTAATGCAAAACTATTTCAAAATATGTAAAACTAGATTATATAGATCAGTGCATGTCTTCAATAACCTGAAGTCCACATGCAATCATTGAGACAAGTGGTCGAGTAAAGAGAGAGAAAGATCTGGTTCGATGAGATTCTTGAGAGTTAAGGTTACATTTTGGTCTATAAATAAATACCTTTACATTCGAGTAAATGCAAATATGGCTTTCATTGCAAACATCTACACTTTGAGTCTTCTTAAAAATTTGAATATATAGTAATAATCTCATAGTAATCGGCTGCATAAACGTTTTGGCGACTACAGCACTCCAATAAATATACTACAAATATTTACATTACCCACTCTCACACATATACAAATGTATCTTTATGTTTTCCTCCCCATTGACTGTACTTATTGGCTTTCTTTTGGAATACGTGGCCTAGAAAAATGGATGCAATAATTAAAATAAAATTGTCAAAGTTTGCCTTCCATATCACTTGGGCATTGCAGTGGAGTTCCCTGTATTAATTTTGCTTTCTTCATACTTTACACTTCTTCTTCGATTGCTTTCATACGTTTACCTGCATTTTTCGTTCACTCCTTGGAAACCCTTGTTGAGCAAAATTGCATGTTGTGAGCGCTGCAGTAAGGAAGTTTTTAAAAAGTTAGCTTTGTGTTCTTGTTTACAAATATTGTTTCGCTGTTTTTATATTTTTATATGGACATTTTATAAGAAAGTTGTGAATTTCGAACATAAATTTTGTGTACTAAACGAGGACTTTACACACTTGCACAAACATTGTAAAGCAATTTTTATAAGGAGATGATCAGGAAGACGGAAATTCAATTTTCAAAAGTGGAACACTTTGTAATCCAAAGGTGTTAAGTTTTATTACTTTTTCGAAAAATGAGGCATTTGCGGAACAAAGTCAACAAAGCTAAAGAGTAAAAGTAGGGAAGTGAAATTGCTGGTGTTTGCCAGCTTCTTCAAAGTGTCCACTATTCAGAGGGAGAAAACTGTGTACACGTGAAAATATATACAACGATATGCAAGAATAGACAGTGAGTCAGCAAAAAGTTGTACAGTGGAAAACTTCAGCTGCCTAATTCCACCACGGTTTCCCTGTTAAGCAAAGTTTTATATTTTCAGCTAACAATTTTTGTGCAACGCTTGCATTGGTCATTGGCAGTTGCATAGCTCTATTACTCGTTTCCTCAGTCAGAAATGTGAGTGTCGAAGTTAAATCGTTCTTATGCCTAAACTAGCGGATAAAAGTAAATCTAAAAGTTTTGGTGCATTCACTAGAAAGCTTTCACACGGACGTGCCGGACGCTTTTGCTGCACCTTTGCAATTGGAGAAGCATAAACAAAATTATCATGAACAGCACTCTTTGTATGGTCCTCCTTTAGCAAAGTAGGAGCTTTGTTTCTTGATTGAACGCAAATATGCCAAGAATAGTGATTGGATTCGAAATAGAGTCACAAAGTCTTCAAAAATTTATTATATTTTATGTGAAGTAAGGGTTGGGGACATTTGGACATCTACTGTATAAGATTGAAGTAAATAACTTGCCCTTTTAAAGTTAACATTTATTATTTTCAAATGAAGTATTACGCATACTCCTTATCATACCATAATTATAAACATACACAAATTTATAGTTTGGATACAACATAAACGTGGGGAAGCACTTGCATAAGATATCCGAGAAATTTAAATAAATATTGACTATTAACATATCACCTTGCCAGAGATATCGCTGTAGTTAATGGTCCTCTCAACACAATCATAACTTCACTTTGAATTTTCCGGCATGTAAAATATATTCAACGCACATATATACACATCTCGTTCTTTTCGTATGCTCTTAGAGTGTCGTACTGGCGCATGCAGCATCCAAAGTGCATTATGTGCAGCATTTACTGCGTATAATAGCATTAAATATTTCAGTATTTGAAAACACATCCACCGGTTGGCTGACTTTTCCGTAGAGCATCAACCGATTTACTTACCTCTTTTTGGAACACTATTGGACCCTATACAAATAACAGTGAGACTGTGATCTCATAGCAACGCATATTAATTTTATGTTTATGTAAAGTGTTCGCCAACAATTTTCCACCATTTGAATCTTTATTCAAGCTGCGACCACTTGTGTTGAGGGCTAAGCGAAATACATACACGGATATGCACGAACATAGAACTTGTGCATAGCTACTCGTCCCTCGCTCAACTCTGCGTCATAAATTTTAGAAAAATTCATACCAATTATGTCAGAAATATTATTTATCACCTTTAACCAATTCATAACCACCTCATAATCCTTAGCTCCCCCATAACACCAAAAATGTACAATCAGCACCTTCTCATCTATCATAACTGACAACAATTTCGTGCGCGCAGATCAAGTGGGAATATTCATTCGTTGGAATGCTTGAAACTTCGAACTCTTCCACTTTTAAAACGCATATGGTATGCTGATAGTCGAAATATTTACTGCAACAGGGCATGCACGCGCACATACGCACGCAATGATTTATACTCGCTATGTTTGTTGTACTGCGTGTATATTGGTGTAAAGTGTTCAACGATGTCCTGATAAAAGTTGTCTGGAAGCTAATTCTACACACAATGACCCAGCACCGCACGATTCTCTGAGAAAATTGAAATGAAACGTTTTAAAAAGCAATTAGGTAGCGTACTCGTACGATTAGTAACGAGCGACAGTTTTATTGCTAGTAACAATTAGTCCTTCGCTATCATGTTGTTCTATCTCGCATTGATTTCTGTTTTGTTTTTGCGATAACATTGGCTATTTTACACAGAGATTATATGGTGCATGTGGGATGACGGTGCTGGGCGGCGTATACGCAACATTAAGAATATAAGAAAACATTTATTAATAATTTCCGAATTTTGAAAAAGGTGCCTACTGCACACATTACCGATTTAAAAATAGTACTAAGCCTAAAAAATATGACTTAATGTACACATCAGATGTTGAAAAAAAAGAAGAAAGCTCATGTTCCTAAAATAAAAGGTTAAACGAATTTAAAGTTACTAAATAATAAAAATTATTGTTATTTTCGGTTGATTGCATAAAATATAATCTTGATACAAACTTGTACATGTAAATTTAATTTTATACGGCATACCACAAAATAATAGAACTTCCATCATATACAGAATCAGTAACTGACACTTCTATTTTTATTGCGAATCATAAAGCACCAAGATGCATAATAGTTTCAAAATTGTCGAAAAGAATCATCGGGAACTCTGGTTGAAAATATAATGCACAAAAATAACAAGGTCTTGAAGATGGAGAGAAAAACGCCATTCTCTTTACTTTTATAATTTTCTTACATAAATAGAAATAAGTTAAAATATGTGTTCTTCTTCTTGCCATTCCAAAAATCTCTCCACATAGCGATCTCCATGCTGCGGTCCAGAATTAATGATGCAGCCATTTTTTGAGGTATTTTGATTTTCAAACTCTTTTGAAATTTGCCATGAGGCAAAAGAAGAGGATAGGGTACGCAGAAAATCAACAGCAGCATTCGCTACTGTCAAATGTAATTTCAACTAGGAAAAATAAGAAAAAAACATCAATTCTGAAGCATGAACTTGTTCACACATTAACATACAAACAATGTACCTTTTGTATGTATAATTTATTTGTTACCACAAACCTTTTGCTATTATTGTTGCTTTTCTCTACCCTCAGTCATCTACCTGTTCCCATCCATCCATCGCGATGTACTTTTTTGTTTCATTTTTTTCACACTTTCATTTCATTTTCCCAGCTTTTAAGCTAATGATGATTTTATAGAATTCGCAATTTGCAGGCGACAACTACACAACGGAAACATGTTAAAAAGGTGAGTTCACAAATGCTGACAGTAAACAAACAACTAAGCGAAAACGAAAGCAATTGTGGTAAGCTTGATAACTTATAGCCTATATATTTATCCGTATATGTGCTTACTAAATGTTTTGTGAGTCTTAAATATTAAAACCAGTAGAAATAAAATAGTTGGCTTAAAGCTGAATGGGAATTTCATACCTGCGTCTGAAACTGACTAATAATCTTATATTGCATGAAATAAATGAATAAAGTGCCTTAAGTAAAACCAAAGTAACAAAAAATATTTGAAACCGAATACTGAATGGGACAGTGCCTAACTATACTTAAGCCAACTTTTTACCGGAAATATTTGCAAAATTCATGAGATATATTATTGAAATTCGGAGAAAATCACCTAAGGATAATTGTTTCATATATCAAAAATTAAATAGATACAATTATAACCTTAACCCCTTTTCACCTCATATAAATATTTTCGCACTTCCGGCTGTCTTTATACAATATATGTTATAGCCAAAAATGGATAAAATCGGTTAAAAACTCGCCCTCGTCCCTTTATAACGAATCCCATGATGTTTAAATATTCAGTTGGCATTACTCTCTACATATAGGTGATGGTGTGTAAGGTAAACTCTATCAGCCTCCCGTAAAACGTGCACAATAATTACTCTTAAATCATTGAAAGTACCAATGAATTAGAATGGAATAAATGTTTACAGCCTTAAACATATTTATCATAGGTAAAAAAAATCTATTCAACTACTCTGTTTATGTAATATTTGTCATCGCACTTTCGAAAAAATTTTACACAACATTTAGTATTTTGTATCCGTGGCTCAAGAATAACTTTGTAGTTTTGTCTGCCAAAACAAGATAAAGGACAACGAAAACATATTTCTCTAGTATTCTATACAAAAAGCTTGCAATCATGAAACCAATTTAAATATTTCCTCACCGCACACAAACATTTGCCGAATGCAAACGTTTTAGCTCAAAAGCGCAAAATAAACAATGCAAACAGATCTACCCATTGTATACACTTTGAAATTATAACTAAAATCAATGCCTTTTACAGTCGGAGAAATTTATTTTTACAGCATTTTTTTTTTTTTGTTTTTTATACGCACAGTCTAACATTCTCAAAACTTTAAAACAAACAGTTTATTTTTTGAATGGAATGCATTCAGCCATTTTGATTAGTTACCAACCGGTTTGTCTGTACTCTACGGTTTGTCCGTGGTCAAACGCCTGGTGTGAAAAACCAAATGGTTCACATAGGCTATTATCATTTTTATACAAAAAATCTGTATTTTTGATTAGTCCAGTTCACCTCTACCCAACAAACGGTTGAAATAACGATTTACCGATTTGTACATTTCTATAACATTTAAAAAAAAATAACAATGCCATACCCGGTTGGATGGAGAAATATTTTTACTGAAAAAACCAGTTTCATATAACGTAAAAAGTTTGAAATTTAACTTAAAAATTCGCTTTGAAGTTTAAAAAAAATAAAAATACAAGAAAAACTAAAATTTTCTTTACTTCCAATTAAATTTATTGATAGGTATAACGGAAAGACCAGAAGGATCCTCGATCTTTACTTTTAATCCAAAATTTTCATAAACTTGTAACCTGCTGAAAGTTCACCACTCGAAAAGTATTGAGAAAGTTGAAAAGTTTTCCGATCTTTCAGCCAAACGAGGAAATTCTTTAGAAGTAATCTAATGATCGAATTAAAGTATTCTTACTTTTAATTTATTTGCAAAATTGTATTTGTATGTATATCTATTCCAAATAAACTTGACGTTCTACCATGATTTTTGCCTTGCCTTTTTCAGATTGTCATAGTCGTTGCTAATATACCCTAAACAAAATGAGGTTACGTAAATATCTCGTAATTCGCGGAATGAAAAACTAGTCTATAAATTAAATTTAAATACAAGCGGGCTTGATTGCAGGTAATTCCAGAATATTGAAATGCAGGCGTGTTTCAACTACAAAACGCTACTGTAACGCACTACTAATTAAATACATTACGAACAGATATTTTCAAGTAAGTTCATATGTATACAAGGAGCTAGTTTTATGTGCATTAACGCCATCCACGAAACAATAGAAACACTAATATCTTGATTATCTCTGAGCTACTCGTAGGCAAACAAGGACACATAATACAAATGAACCCAAGTATGTCTAAATGCATGGCAGTGTGTACTCAAGCGCATAAAAGAGGTTCTGTGGCGTGACATGCAGTTCACGTACTTGCAACAGCCACATGCAATTCCAGTTGAGCATCGTCTGCCAATTGCAACAATTTTTATTTACTCACTCCTGTGCGACAGCCAAATCGGCTCAAGTTGCGCTCCGTTGCGTTTCAGTACATGAGCGTGGCTCATTTTTGCTGTCATCCACATAATGAAGTGGTTAAACGCACAGCAGGCCGCAATTAAACGGAAAATAAGGAAACTTTCGTCGTTGTTACTGCTAATTTTATTGCAATCTTCATTGGTGAAGTTATTCCTCTGCAATTATATATTTACACTTCTCTCCTCTTTAATGTTGCCAGTTGTTGTTGAGCTTTGTTACGTTGTTGCTGATTTTTATTATTAGATTGCGCGTAATTTTGTTGCTATAAATCTATTTTTTTAACACTTCAAGACGTATGTTGTGCCCCAAACAGATAAATTCGCAATCAAAATTCCGATTAAATGTTTTTTTTTTATTTTTGTTGCAATAAAGTATATACATAAAAGGAGTAATGATTTGGTGAAAAGGCGTTTAATTTCAGTAATTAACCGTCAATTGGTAGACTGTACGCTCAAACTCTGCCCACTTACGAGTATAATATTTTAGCTATTTTTTTGGGATTTAAGATAATTTTTTAAGAAAGTCACTCAAAAAAGAAATATGTAATAAATATGGAAGAAACCTCCATTGCTCAAGCAGCTCATGACTTCCGGCCTTAAAGTAACCTCTGGGTTGCCTTCTGTTTGAAGGCGAGCTTAAGTGAGCAAGCGAAACATACTTCTCCAGGGTTATGCGCTGGGTTTGGTCCCCGCCTAGAAAAAACA
Source organism: Bactrocera neohumeralis (assembly GCF_024586455.1). Lineage (NCBI taxonomy): Eukaryota > Metazoa > Arthropoda > Insecta > Diptera > Tephritidae > Bactrocera > Bactrocera neohumeralis. The sequence continues at coordinate 44,623 of NW_026094756.1, read as the reverse complement.
GCACCAGTGAAAATAACATCACAGCCTCAGATAAGATTTTTAAATTCGGCTATAATCGCGTAAGCGGTGTCTACGCCAGTGAAGAAGAAGACAGATAACTCCAAAATTTGTCTAATGATGATTACTCGATTAAGATTAAGAGATATCTAAAAGTCGCATTAGGTAATAAGTATTTTCATTTACAGTTTTTGTTTAGTTATTTATTTAGCAAGCAACTACTTTTAATTATCCTTTAATTTACTTGCTTAAAATAATTCTTACATGTGCGCTCTTAGCTGCATATATTAGAGATATGTTAATATTAGAAAAATAGCAATATCAAAAGGATGCGGCGCCTTAATAATTGTTATCACAATTCTTCAACACACTTACTTTTAAATTCTTACTACTAACTACTGCAATCTACTTCTGTGTTGTGGGCAAATAGCAATAAGTAAGAGTTTAATGTCTAGCATTGATAACAACGTACTAGCGTGCTTACTAACTTCATAACAAATACAAATACAATAAACGACAACAACGCAATCACCAGCTACTCAGCGCACAACAAATGAGTTTGGAGCATTTTCAAGTACTTACTCACAATGCGGATATTTTTATACCGTGCTTTGACTATGAATGCAATTAACAACAACAATATGCTACTCCATAGCACGTCCTGAAATTGTCGACAGCTCTTGCCAACATTAACTAATGTGTCACGTAAATGGAGTCAGTGTATCTGTTAAGTATGCAGGGGTGGCATAGATTGATTGCTTGAGCGTTTTACACTTATGCCTTCGTAAAATGTTTGCTTTAATTGTGTGTGTTTTTAGCTCTCATGGGATAATATTTATTTATTAAAGGAGGGATTAATGTTGACTGAGTTAAGGACGGCAATGAGCTCATGTAAAATGCATTCTTTCCACTGGCTTTTAATGACCTGAAATTTTTTTATAAAATATTTATAAAACAGAATAATAAAATATGTTATTTAAAAACAACAATTTAACCAAAAACATTTTCTTCAGTCCATCAAAATCAAAGACCACGTCCAAGCTTATTTCAACAAATAGCGGGTTTTTTTCTTGTAATGCTATATTTTGAGCCAGAACAGATTTATTTTTCAACCACATACTAAATATACATACTGCCCATAGAGTAGTACAAACGGGATCGCTATACGCTCCAGATCTCTGGTCTCTAGTGTTTTATTTCTATTTTGGCTTTTTCATACTCTACTGTGTCATCATCGTTTCGCCATTTCGTATGCGTGGCTGTAAGTCGACGCGGCGCAGCAAGCAGCATTAAATAAAAAATAGAAAGTTACTGCTGTATTGCAGTTGCTGCGAGATTTCCAGCGTACGAAGTTAGTTTTGATTGTTTGGTGTTGAAAAGTTCTCCTTTGGTTTTAACTTCCTGCCAGCTAACCTCTTAAATTTTCCGATTACAGACGCAATGCCTATTGCTAACCTCATAGTATAGAAGTTTTCTTAAATTTTCCAGATATACAGACGCAATTCGAAGATATTTTATACTATTGCAATTTCATGTTGTCGGTTATCATGGCGCGATAACGGTCGTCATTGATGATTACGTTCTCAACGGCATCATTAATAAAGAAATATGAACCGATGATACCACTGGCCTACAAATTGCACCAAACCGTTTTTTTTTTCTGATTGAAATGGCAAATCTTGAATTTCTTCATTTAACTCTTTGTCCTAAATAAGGTAATTTTGCTAGTTTACATACCCATTGGCCAGAAATGGATCTTGTCTCTGAACAAATAGCGAAGCGATGTTGCTTGGGAATGACGAGCAGCTTCAGTTCTTGCACAAGCTCCATTTTGTAAGCTTACAATTTAAGGTTTGGCGTAAAATGTGCCAAGTCATTCCATATGTCAATTCGAGTTGCAAACGGCGCCGAAACGGCTCTCCCTCGTGTTCGTATACACTCTCAGCTACAGCTGTTCTTTTCGCGGCAACAGCACACATGAATGAGACCGACATTTATTATTTAGGTTTAACTGATCTAACTTAAAAAGTTAAGCTTTTCAGTGAACGCTGCCTATCACATATCGCACCTAAACACTTTTTTGTTTTGTGTAAGCTGGTTAAATTTAGAATGAAACAGAACAAGGATACAGTTTATGTTGCAAATATTACATTTGCAAAATTCCAGACAATAATATACAATTATTTTTAATATGAAATATTTGTTACTCTTAACAAAGCATTCGATTATTGGTTGATTTAAAGATTTACTTAATTTGTCTTTATTTTGTTTATTTAATCAAAAATTCTGAAATTTCAGCATGCGCTCTGACGTACTTTCACATAATTGTAAGTGTCTGTACACGTGCTCGCTTACATAGCCACGAATAGGAGATGGCGTGTCGTAAAGCTTCTTAAAAATTTTCAAATATCTATTTAATTAAACACACTGTTTTCTTTGTCATACTCGGCCCCGAACTGAATTTCAGTTGACATAGTCGCATACCATTTACTTAGAATTGTTTCAACAACAACCGTAATGAGTTTGTTCAAGGTCGTGTGATACAGCGTATGACTATAAATAGCTAATTATTTGTTTTTATAAGTATATTTTGAAAGATTCCTTTATGTTTTCGGCGTTTGCTCGTTACATTTTTTTAATTTACTTTCGGGTATATTTCTTGCCTAGACTTATTCATTATTAATATATTCCGCCCTTCCGAAATTATTATAAGAATATGACAATTTTAGGGCCACATGTCAAGTGAGCGAGGGCAGTTTAATTAAGGCAAACCTTTTTCATATTTGGATTATGATTCAGCAACAATGATTTAGGTGATGTTTTATTAATCAATATTGTGACATCTCAACGCAAACATTGATTAACAAATTAAAAGTTACTCGCTGCCCATATGTGTAATTAGTTGTAGTGGAAGAGGCGGACTATTCAAACAAGTGCATGAACATCAGACGGCGATGCTTGCTTATATGTTTTGCGTGTCAATATGAACGCGGCTAAGAAGAGCTTAGAAATCAGTTCAGATTTGCGCTAAATACACTAATATCTATTTCTTAATTAGAAGATTCACAGAAGAATATTCCTAACAAAACAACAAAAAAATGCTCTTTCGTTGTGTTATTTGATATAAGTAAGTCGAAAATCGAAACTTAAAATTTAAGGGGTCAGTAGGGCAATCTGGCTTGTTTTTTTGACATTTTTTTATACAAATTTTTATTCCAGAATGGAATATTTTTCACATATCATAAGGTGTATCGTGGAGTGTAAAAACCAATTTTTTCCGAATTTTTTGATGGCATCTGTCGGAGAAATGGCTGGTTGAATGAGATGCATTTTTCAACTGGCGAACACGATTTCTCATGTTTGGATCATCTGAAACACAAAAACCCAATTTATTTTTGAAAAGTGCGTGAATGGTTATCGTCCTTGCTAGAATCATGAAAAATATTGATAAATAAAAGAGTAATTAACATTTTTTTTTTTAATTTTTCCCCATGTTTTTTTACATAAATTTTGTCATAACATTGTCAATAAATTATAAAACAAGAAAAAAAGTTAACTTCGGTTGCACCGAAGCTAAATACCCTTCACAGGTGCATTTTCGTTAGTAACTATGTGTTCAGTTTGTATGGAAGCTATATGCTATAGTAATCCGTTCTAAACAAGTTTTTTAGAGATTACATTGTTGCCTTAGAAAATAACATATATCAAATTCGTGAATGTATCTTGTCAAATGTGAAAGTTGTTCATAAAAAAACTTGATTCCGATCGTTCAGCTTGTATGGCAGCTATATGCTATAGTTAACCGATCTGAACAATTTCTTCGGAGATTACATTGTTGCCTTAGAAAATAACATAAATCAAATTTCGTGAATATAACTTGTCAAATGTGAAAGTTGTCCATACAAGAACTTGATTCCGATCGTTCAGTTTGGATGGCAGCTATATGCTATAGTTAACCGATCTGAACAATTTCTTCGGAGATTACATTGTTGCCTTTGAAAATAACATATATCAAATTTCGTGAATATATCTTGTCAAATGTGAAAGTTGTCCATACAAGAACTTGATTCCGATCGTTCAGTTTGTATGGCAGCTATATGTTATAGTGGCCCGATATCGGCCGTTCCGACAAAAGAGCAGCTTCTTGAAGAGAAAATGACGTTTGCAAAATTTCAAAGGATATCTTAAAAACTGAGGACTAGTTCGTATATATACAGATAGACGGACGGACAGACGGACAGACAGACGGACATGGCTAAATCGACTCAGCTCGACATACTGATCATTTATATATACTTTATAGGGTCTCCGACGATTCCTTCTGGAACAAACTTAATATACCCTGTTCAGGGTATAGTTATGAATCTAGTAGCCAGGCGTTTTGTGCACATTTAAAATTTTGAGTTGCCAATTTCCATCACGATGTCTTAATAATGTGCTTTTGTTTAGATTTACATGCAAAGTTATACAAAACACTGTGTTTGCTTTCAAATGGCTGACTTAATTTGTAAATACATACATACATATATTTATTGTATATACTGTTGCCATTTTAGCATATGAAAATTGGTTATTTGGTGAAAGGAAAGGACATTTTCGTCTTCCACTTCCGACAAATTACTTTTGCTGTGAGCTGGAAGGATTTCTAAAGTCAAGCTATAAAAAAAAGGTTCTGAGCTATAAAATACCAAAAAGGCTTATCAAAGAAAAACTTATTGTGTTTCTTAACAAAACCAAATATAATATATTATTCAAAGGAATGTGTGCGAATTTGTTGTTTTGGCCTTGATTTTGTTTCGCATTTTCAAACATTCTTTCTAATTGGCTTAAATAAATTCACACTTTCTCAATGCAAAATATTTCAGGTATTTGCAATAAAATGCACATAAATTTTGAAAGAAAATATGACAATGTATAAAACAGTTATTTATTCATTTCACTACGCTCTAGTTATTATTGTCAATTTGTTATACGTTTACTACAGATATGTATGTACATATAGTATATGTTTTCATATGCAGAGTAAAGGAACAGCTCACGTGTATTATATATTCATATACAGAAGTGTAGTTATAAGTATTGTTGTTCTATATTGAACTAAATTGAATTTGAGCGATTGCTCTCTGCACCATGAGTGTCAAAATTACAAATCTATAGCTACACAAACGAACAGAGGGGAATAAATCGTTTCTGTTACGAAAAAGAATGGAAAATTCGAATTGAAATTGTGAAATTTTATATATACGTATATATGTGCTGTATACATATTTGTTAGGCAACATAGCAAACTCTATTTGAGATGTAGTATCACTGCAGCCACACTGGCAAAAGCCATTTTTATTGAAAAATTGAGTTTGTTAAGAGCCGAGGAGCGGGGTACACTTTTTATTATGTTTTAGCTTTAAATCAAATTTGTTATTATTTTATACTACTTGAAATATTAGAAAAAAATCTCACAAATATTTACAGATCTCAGCATAATTTTTCACCACTCTTACCTCACATGTGAGAGCTAAAACGAAACTTAAAGCACAAATTTAATTAAGATCGACAAAAGAAGCGACGGAAAACAGATAAACGCTTGAAAATTTGATGTAATCAATAGAAACCCATGTTTATTGTTATTTATGTTGGTTGCACTAAGGATAATGCCTATGACTATGCCAGATATGAGCAATTTATATTAAATACCAAATACAAATAATGTCGTTTTTTGCACATTTTAGTTAGTAGGATTTCAGTCAACCAAAATTAACAATGCTGTCAAACTATCGAGCGTAAATTACTTGCCAGAGGTAATAATTCCGATTACAACCGGGACGGTAGTAAATGGAAAAGTCCTGAGTAGAAGAATATATTCACATATAAAAACTAAAAAGCGCCTTACTCATCTGTTTTACATGCACCCATATGTGCTGGCTGATGTCACCAACTTTTGTGACCACATGCATGTAAACTTTAGTGTACAATTTTCAAAGTTTCTCGCCTGTCATAAGGGTATTAAGGAAAGATATTAAAACATTTCCAAAACTTATATCCATGAGCTTGTATTTATGCTTGCGCGTTTGTGAAAAATTTCCAGACGCGGAACGAAAACGGCGTGATGGAATAGCTTAGAGAACATGGAGTATCCCACCTGAAGAGCAGAGAACACTAGTGGTTTGTGGTTTGACGGTATTGAGGGGCATACTTATCACATCCTATAAGAATAATAATATGCTGTCCGTAGATATCGATATCGAAAACTCAAGAGATGAAGACTTATTTATTTTACATTTGTCTGTTTGTGAAAGATAAAAATAAGGTGAAGCAGGAATTATTTTTATTTCTCATTGCTTACGATAATACATTTGGATACTCTCTTATTATTATTAACTTTCCATTAAAGAAGACGTTTTCGAGCTCGTTTTAAAAATAAACAAAAAGCACATAACTTTTACTTTTACATTTTAGCAACAGCCAAGAGCTACGCATTAATGTTAATTACTCAAACCAACATACTCACCTAAATTTTAAGCACATATATTGCGAATGGCTCAAAATTTTACGCTGATAAGTAGAAGTCTATGAAGAAGTCATCATAAGACGCAGTGCCTGCGGTGCTGCACGAGTAATAAACTGTGGTGAAAATTTTGTTAAGTGTGGGCGTTGGATGGCTTAAAGCGGGTACGTATGGGCAGTTAAATATGAGAGTTTATACAAATTATTAACAAAAGCTATACTTATTAAAAAACAATAATAATTTACATTTGACTAGTGAAAAATAAACTGACGAATGACGAGCCACTGTTTCTAAATTGTTCTTTTAAATTTTTTACTTTGCGCTTTTGTTTTATTCATACAAATGTAGGGTTTTCGCTTAATATGACTGTTCAATTAGAAGTTGTGATATTAGCTCCGATCTCCTGTTCTGCCAATCTTCACCTCCTTAAATAACTGATTACTGAGATATGGAATATACACTCCACCTAACAACGAATGGATGTTTTAGACGAAGTCAGGATTATTCTTCCGAACTGTGACTGTGTGACTATCGTTAAAGCTGTTTACAAGTGTTTAAGGTCTTTTGTACCAATTTATTTCCTTTATAACTAAAACAGGGGTAGGTAAGTAAAAAATTGTACCTATATATTAAGTCGATTTTTCTAATGACTTTTCTGCGTTATTTCAAATATCCTTTGAAGTGTATAACAGTAGCGTTGTGTTTTAGTATATTCAAACTAAGATCAAAAATGTCGAATTTTCAATTTCTGTTAGCTATTTTACTGGCAGTCTCAGTACGATGATTAGCAAAATAAATTACACTGTTTGCTGTTTTTAAATTGGAAAAGTTTTCACTTGGCTTGTAACCCTCATCAAACAGAGCAAATATTTATATTTCAATAGTTATAATCGAGCCCCGGTTTGCTAGAAATGCAATAGATGGCGTTGATAAGCACTTAAATATTGGTTTCGAATTCGACTTTGTTATTCGGTTATTTGTGCATGGAAGACAACGCTGCTCAGAGTTATTCCCTGAAAGCTTCAAGTGTATGCATTTCAGCGGAGTTTGCACAAATCTTCGAATTGCTTTTATCTTGATTTCGCAATTGCATGCACTTTACTAGTTCTTTTCTTGCATTCGCTTGGCTACAGATTGCATCGAGTGAAGTGAAGTCGAAGCAGAGAAATCTTTCCTCTCTCTTTTTGTTGGAATTAAGCTGAAGTTTAAAATGAGAGGGATAAAAATCATGTTCGGCAATAAGAAGACAAGTGAGCAAAAAATAATATATTAGAAAATTTACTGTACGTATGGTATAGTATCCTTAAATGTTTGTTTTCTGCTAGACGTTTTATTATGTATTTCAGTGACTGTGACATTGCACTTAATTCAAACTTTACTGAGTAACTTTAAAAGTAGAGTACTCTCTGACTATTACTCCATCTTTAACGGTGTGTGTGAAGTAGGGATAACTTTGTGTTTTTATGTACACTTTAGGCGTTGAAATAGTAAGTTAAGTGATATTATTAACTCGCTAAAAATATAATATTTAATCGTTGTCATTTATGTGATATTGACTTCACCGAAGTTGTACACCCTTAAAAGATGATTTTTAAAACGCATAAATAAGTATGTATATTTATTTTGATCTTGATAGGTTAATTAGAATTTCAGCTATAAGCTATAGTGTTCCGATCTGAACAATACGTTCGGAACTCGTTGAAATTAATTAGATACTAATCTGTGCAAAATTGTATGAAGATACCTGGGTCAATAAAGTTTTCATAAAGAGTTCCAGCTTTGAATCGGCCAGTTGTATTGAGCTACTTAAGTTATAGAAGTCTGATTTCCCTTATCCAGTTTCCTCCGAAATTGTAGCGACGCTTTGGCTAACACTCTGTGCCAAATTTCTTGTATATATCTGGTCAAATGAAAAATCTTTCTATTAAAAAACTTGATTAACATAATCAAAAAAGTAATACAGTTTTGTGAGCACAGGTCAATTAAAAATTAAACCAAACGTAGCACAAATACACATTGATGTACTTTAAATACTTGAAGTTTTTAATAAATTTTTTAATAGAATAGATTCTTCTTCTTCTTAATTGGCGTAGACACCGCTTACGCGATTATAGCCGAGTTAACAACAGCGCGCCAGTCGTTTTTTCTTTTCGCTACGTGGCGCCAATTGGATATTCCAAGCGAAGCCAGGTCCTTCCATCGGAGTGGAGCTCTTCCTTTTCCTCTGCTTCCCCCGGCGGGTACGGCGTCGAACACTTTCAGAGCTGGAGTGTTTTCATCCATCCGGACAACATGACCTAGCCAGCGTAGCCGCTGTCTTTTAATTCGCTGAACTATGTCAATGTCGTCGTATATCTCGTACAGCTCATCGTTCCAACGAATGCGATATTCGCCGTGGTCAATGCGCAAAGGACCATAAATCTTTCGCAGAATTTTTCTCTCGAAAACTCGCAACGTCGACTCATCGGTTGCTGTCATCGCCCAAGCCTCTGCACCATATAGCAGGACGGGAATTATGAGCGACTTATAGAGTTTGGCTTTTGTTCGTCGAGAGAGGACTTTACTTTTCAATTGCCTACTCAGTCCGAAGTAGCACCTGTTGGCAAGAGCAATCCTGCGTTGGATTTCAAGGCTGACATTGTTGGTGGTGTTAATACTGGTTCCTAAATAGACGAAATTATCTACAACTTCAAAGTTATGACTGTCAACAGTGACGTGAGTGCCAAGTCGCGAGTGCGACGACTGTTTGTTTGATGACAGGAGGTATTTTGTCTTGCCCTCGTTCACTGCCAGACCCATTTGCGTGTGCTTCCTTGTCCAGTCTGGAGAAAGCAGAACTAACGGCGCGGGTGTTGAGGCCGATGATATCAATATCAATAATTATGTGCATGCAATTGATGTCTTTTATTTTTTAACTCTATTTCACTCGAGTCGTTCGATGTTGATCTCAAAATACTAAATCGTCTGAATTAAAATAAACTAATTGAGCAGGTTGCCTGTTTTGTTAGAACTTAGTGTTTTAACTAGGGGCACGCTAGAATACTTTTCAGTTAATATGAAAAGAAGGATATTAGTAAGATGTATTAAAGTAACTAACCTGAGTGCGTTGTTTTAATTTGAATATAGAAATATCAAGATAAAGCTGATGAGAACTATATCTACAAAACTATCCTGCTAAGGCAGCTTTTCTTTGCCAAACATTGTAACATATTATGACTCTATATTAACATTGTATTTTCCGTACATACTTTTAATCAGACAAAATATTCCTGATTTCTGAGTTAATTTTTGTAATACAAATAGGGAAAATTCAGCAGGATTGAAAAAAACTGCGAAAAAAAACTCTCTTTTTGTTCTATTTGAGTAGCTTTTATCTACTATCTATCCTTGCATCTATGTAGATGATATATCTCAGTAATATTGTCATCCTCCACAAATTTATGTAAAATGTACATTTTCCGGTCGATTACCATTTATTAACTATAAAAACGTTAAAGCAAAAATGTAAGCAAAAATAAAATATGAAAATGGTCACTATCCACTATCCTGTCATAAAATAAAATGAAGAGTAAAATGTTATTTGACTTTTGATGCACACCATAGGATTGTGCATTGAAAGGTAATGAATTCCTTTCAATATTTCAAAAGCTAATTACATAAGCATTAACAATAAGTATGGAAGCGTGCTGAGCAGAAAAAATGCTGAAATGTGCAGTTAACTATTTCTAAGGTCGTTAAAACTTTATATTTATGATGAAGAATTATATTGTATATAATATTTAATACGATGCAATAGTTGACAGTATTATAAGTATGCGGAAAAAAGGGATAAAGAGTAGCCACAGATGTAGTCTTTAAAGCACAGCAGGTATAATAAATATATATAACAACAATAAAATAATAATAATAAATAATAATAATCTTTTACAAGATGAAGTATGTACAGCATGGCGTATAAGTAACTCACCATTTCTATAGTTAGTGCATATGTTTTTTAGCTAATACTTCAATACTTTCAAGTATACCTATTATAACAATATTCGAACTTCAAATACACCAATATTTAAGTATATTGAAAATAAACACGATTCTACTAGTATCACATATCGTGAGACTCAGTATATTTTTCACCCAGCGCTTCATAAACAAAGCAGAATATTGTTTCAGCCCAGCCACAAATGTGAATGAAACCAATCATTATTTTATTGCTTTCATATGTAAATATTTTCTACATTTACATAATATGTGGCTTATAAAAGTTTTCATCAGTTGACGAAAGCATATCGGTGAAATATTAAATTAAAAGGTATCATTTGCTATTTCAGGTGATTTTAACAACAATCAGTTGTATTTTCTCTCATATTTTGTTTAAATTAAGTGTAAGGGCAAAAAATTCTATACATTATCTGTATTGAACAAGTAAGGAAAACCTAAGTTTGGTATAATCGAACATTTATGCTCTTGCAACTTGCAAGGATTAATGTCAGGGAAGTACCTTGAGGCACATAAAGCTTGTTAGTTATAAGAGGTCTAGGGCAAGTTTTAACCCGATTTTAATTATTCGAAGCACAAAATGCACCGTTGTATAAAAACATGTTTTCTCAATTTGATTAAGATAACCCACATATTGACCGATATATGAGGGAAAAAGTCATCATTTGTCTCTGGCATATTTAGTCATTGATTTATCGCACTTTTTGTAGTGTTCAACAGAACTGTTATATGAGGAGTGAGCGGGGTAAACATCCAATTTCATTAATATTCACACAGTGGCTAGGATTTATTATATTATAATATTTTGTAATGTACATTAACGTTTGCACGACGGACGAACGGATAGACGAACAAATAGACAGTCACCAAGATTTCAACTCGCTTCGTCATCTTGAGAGTTTATATATACAAAACCCTATATCTGTGTCGATTTGATTTATGTGGCACATACAGCCGTTAGGTGAACAAAACTATTATACTCTTTAGCAACATGTGGCAAGAGTACAAAAATGCGTAATTTTTGCTCATAAAAATATATATTAAAATAGATGAATTTTGCTTGCGGCTGCGCACAGTGGTCCGCGTATATAACTTATCTGTTGTAAAAATTTTGTTTTAGTTTATTGAAAAATATTTAGCCACTTTAAAGTAGAGTAGTGTAAAAGCATTATATAGCATATTAAATTTTATATGGGTGTATTGGTGGTAAGTAAAAGTTTATTGTTCAAGTTGGTTTTTAACATTTTCTCAGCTTAACATTTTATCGGTTTAAAGTCTTATAAATGGATTTGACCTTAATATATCGCCATATGACATTTGAAAATTAATACTTTGAGGGAAAATAGTGTCCTTAAAATTCTTAAATTTTTTTTCATTAGTAATTAAGGTTTGATTTTTTTCTCATTTATATATGCAATCTGTATGGTAAATTAGCCACTGTGCATCAGTTCGGAAATTTGCCTTAATAATTACAACAGCGCGCAATTATACCATTTGTGCATTTTTCCGCAGCAAATATATATTTTTTTTCATGCACATATACGTGAGTACGCACATACACATATGTGATTTAAAATAATCTGTATTGCAATCGTGCGAACCTGAGTAATTGCTAACAGCCGGATTGAAATGCTTACACTGATATCAAAAACTCTGATAACAATCCGATATATGTATGTTGAAAACTGGTTAAAATTTGTATTGAAAAATAGTTTTTTTTTCAGATAAATGTTAAGCAATTTCAGAGAGTTTGGCTGTCATTAAATAAAGTGTCTTTTTAGTTTCGAAATAATTAAAATTGAAACGAAATGTTAAAATTTTTTTTCGAATACAAACTAAAAACTAATTAATTTAATTTAATTATTTATATTTTGTTATGAGATTGCTTAGAGAATGTAAATTGGCATATACTACACATATTTTTTTCGCCACTTACTTAGTTTTGTGTACTGCACAGCAAGTGCAAGCAAATTACCTCTCAACGAACATAAAATCAATTCAAAAGCGGAATTTTTTTTTTGCTCAACCTGTGCACGATTTACGAATGTTCGTTGGGCATATGCATTTCTGCATGGGCGAGTGTGTGTTTTATTCTCTCCAAGATACATACAATACACTTCACAACAGCTGCATATAATTGCAGCATTTAGCGATTGGTAACCATTAGGGATACTTTTTCAAATTGCACTAAGTTTTTTTGTGGTGCTTGATGGAAAAAGGGGCATTTTAAAAATGGCCACACCAGTGAAGTACTATAATTATTCACATTTTCCTTTGCTTATAAAAATACTAAAATTAACTCGCATTGTGATGTTTTTTTGTATTCTGGTAGTATTTATTTCATAAAATTTTTAGCTATTGGTACTAATTATAGAATGAGTTCGCAAACAGCCTATATTCCAAGCGAGTGTATAAACTACAACTATACAAGGTTTAACAGTATCCAATTTGTAAGGTTTCATTTACCGAACACAATTTACTCATTCACAAAATTTAAACTAAACTAATAAGAAACTGGAGTGTAGCTCATTGAAGTTTTCGCAAGAATTGAGAAATTGCACTCTGCACAAATATACTACTGCCATAGTTTTCTCTTTAAGCTATTATTATCATCAAAAATATTCATTTCAAATTTCAAATGCACAAAATTTCCATTCAGTCGGTATGATTATATTGAGTATTAAAGAAGTTATCGTGTGTCAATAAACCAAAATTTGTAGTCATAGTTCATAAGAGCACGTATTGAAGCATAATGATATTAAATTAAGTTGCAACAATTGTGCAACCAACTGCTGATCGCAACTAAAATTGTAATTGTATTACTAACTGCAGGCAAAAAGCGCATTAATTACTCATAAATACAAACATGTAGGCCTTTGGTTAAATATGCATTTGCTTGCTTGTGGTGTTTAGTTTCGCATTTATACAAACAAAAGTTCACTAGGAATTGTAGTTATTTGCCTTCTTGCTCGTAATCTGGAATTGTACGTACTATATATTTACCACTTACTGATTGTTTCTAAATGCCGGAAAGAAGTAATTATTTATTGAACTTGACTTGCAAACTCAATTAATGTTGCTCATACCTTACAGTAAGTTAAGTAGAGTTCGGTGATTGCTATTTTACAGAAAACATCCAATTTGATGTTTAATTATTAAAAATGTTGTAAATAAATGTTGGCATTCAACTGAGCCCGAAGACCTTAAATAATTAAAACCCAAGAAAGTCAAATAGCTAAGTGTCTGCTGAAGGAAAGGATAGAAAGAACGTTCAAAATAGATGCAGTAAAACAGACATATGTACATGTAAAACTCCATGTTGCGAAAGCATTTTATGTAAATAGATGTGTGTTTGCTCCCTAATTATTGTTTGTGTTATGTAAAGTGCAAGTGTCGGCAAAGTAAAAGATGTGTGATAGTATATTACATAAAATTGCGTCGACTGTTTGGCATACGCTGCGTATACGTGACATTCATATTTAATCGTGCGCCTAGAATATTTACTGTAATGTTAAATTTTATTTTATTGGCAAATAGTTGGAGCGGAGAAATTTGTGTATTTAATGTCAGCGTTGAAAACTGCTGATGGTAATTCCTATGCTTTTATTCATTAGTTAGACTAGAACGAATTGATTTTAGTATAGAGTAGATAATATTAAGTAAATGCCCATATTACTTAAAATATCGCCTCATATTGGAACACACTGTTTTTTCATGTATTTATCCGAGGCAATTCGAAAAATTTTGCAAAACCTCAAACTCGCTCATTGATTAGAGTTCTCCTCAACTTTGGAGGTTTCTGCTTCATGCGTTTTTCAACATTTGGCCTTTTAAATTTGATGCCAACAATTTTCCATTTAACGAAAGCAAGTGAAAAGAAGAACCGATACCGCGTTTCTTAAGCTCAATTAACGCCTTCCCACAATTAGCTTAGCGCGCTCATTTTACAACAGTTAGCACATTGTCACAAATAATTATAATATCTTAACCTCTCCAAAGCCTTTCGTACATTTCGCTTCCATTAGCAGCCAGATTTTCTATTTTGTCTTTCCTTTTTCGCTATTCTTCTATGCAATGTTCCATCGTGTGATATGCAAAAGACCTTTTGATTGTGTGGTGGATCCTCATTATTAAAACAATAATGACTCTCCTTTAATTTTTGCTTTCTGTTCTCAAACGTGAGCTTTGCTTAACAAATATGTTCTTATTATTCCTTCAGCGGTTTAGTGTAAGTGTTAGTTTGGTTTTGTGAAAAATTTCCTTGACTTTATGCCAAGTCACAATTCGCTCGAAGCCATTCAACGGAAAGTGTATGGAAAAGTTCAAGGAGCTTTATTAATATTATCCGGTGGAATGTGGTAATCCCGCTTGTAGACATTTCTCTAATTCTTACCCTTTAGCTGAATTTCTTTACTGCTGCCGACCTGTGAGATAGTACATAAATGTTTTGGCACTATATGTCGCTATTTTAAAATTGGATCTTTAACTATTTTGATTCAAATAAATTCCGATTTATCATCTAAAAAAGTAAAAGTGTTAAATGCTTTGTCTGCGAGTTAATCTCTTGTATTGCCGAATTTTTTCCTCAACTGTCGGAGGTTTGTAGTAAAAGAGATTTATGCTTTGTAAGCTACAATTGGAAAACCGCGGATAGTTTTCTCATCATTCAAAGAGTTTCTTAGAAAGAATAACTCAAGAGAAATACCGTTTACCTTAGTTCAAAAATCTTTTTATAAATGAACGTTGATTAATGTTAAAAATATTTGTCTAATTTATTAATTAGCAAAAGCAAAGATCTTGGTGCTATTGAAGCACAAACATATAAAAAGTAACATTTAAATATTACTTTTCAAGTCTTTTACTTTGCATGTATCCACATAAAATATCCTGTAAACGCAAGCATCAGCAAGCAACCGCACTCGAGAAAGGCAATACATTTCTAAATAAACACGCGACATCAGATCTCGAACCTTGGATGCTGGTAAGTTGGTGATTTATTGCCAAGCTTATATTTGACAGGCAGCACGACAATTCAAATCTCTGTGAATTTTGTTGTTGTTATTTCTTGTTAATTTATGTATGTCTCAGCTTGGAATAAATGTACAGAAGGATTTGATTAAATTGTATTACTGTAAATGAAATGCAATGAATGTAAATGAATGCTTCAGGAGTCATGGTTTGAGACAAATTAAAAATAAGTATATTTTACTTTACTTGTTTTAGACGTTGGGTGCAGGGGAAGCTCTTTTGCTATATATATTGAATGCTTTTCTAAATGCTTCTCTTGTGAATACATGAAACTTTTTAACACTCGTCGTTAGTCTTAAGTTTACTTTTATTTATAATTATTTACACTGCGTCTTTGTGTTTGTGACCCATGGAATTAAAGAATATGAACGACACGGAGAACATTGTCAGTTTTCTAGCTTTTGCAACTAGCTTCCCGTTGAAGAAAAATAAATGGACTCCGTTCATAAAACAGTTTTTTTTTCGATGCACGTGACGCTTTTGAAACGAATTGGTGTTTGGGAATGCGTACACCAATAGTGAATTTGTAGTGTTAATAATAGCATTATTGCTACAATGCAGAATACATAATAACAAAAAAAATCTACTATAAATGATATACATATTTGAAACAGTAAATGTAAGTGGACTTGGATCATAAGTATAATTTTTCACAATATTTTCCAATGCATCTGCTCGAGAATAACTCAAACAAAAAACACTGATATACATATGTATGTACTCTATGTAATGTAAAGGTTCCACATCCTTTACTGCTGCTTCCACAGGCTCAACCATTTTAACACATCGCTGTGGATTCCCAGCCATGAAAACTTTCATGGACACTTTGAAATTTCATTTTCATTTTACCATTATTTTTGGCAACTTGAACCATTTAGTATCACTTTATCATTAATTTTCATATCTTTTTATCTCTGCCAATTCCCAGTGCAAGTTTTAGTCAGTTAACATCCTCCATATCCAACATCAAACCACTTGTGAAGGATAAAGCGAAGCGGGTAAATGAAGTAGCGAACATCCCACTGAAACACTTTCTCTTAGTGCCGACATGTAAAAAATCAGCTTAATATATATGAGCCTTTTCTTTCCAGCTTCACGCTTTAATCTTTCTGCACTTGTGCATCTCTTTCTCATCCATCTTCGCCGCAGATATCAATTTGCTATTGCTCCGTAAACACAGCTACAATTCTAGAGCATTTGCGCTGGTGCATCTTATATATATAAATGTATGAATAAGTACTATATTACACTGGGGGCGAAAGTAATGCATATAACATTCTAAAAGGTAGCAAAGAGAAAAAGTTGTAGCAGTTGTGCATGATGAAGCTGAGCGTAATTTTTTAATTTTCATAAATGTTTAAACCTAGTACTTAGTCGTATTCACGAAATCTATCAGCTTAACTATTTTGCAATTTTGAAAAGTTATATTATAGTATCTAGTAAATTTTAGTAAACATTAATATTATCTGGTTTATATAGAATGTTTTACCAATCATTTGTTTGTTTAAGATATGCGCCGGATAGTTGATCCCACTTGCTCTCGCTTTTAGTCACTCAGATTATTTTTATACTAATTAGTGTAAAAAATATTTCCAAAGTTTATCAAATTAAAATGGTAATAAAAAGGATGATCAAATATATGCGAATACATCAACAACATTATGAGTTACTTTGTGGAAGGTGTTTGTGGGGTTTTAGATATATTCGCTGAAAGCAACTCTCATTCTAAGAAAAATGAAATTACGTCCACATTTTTATTACTGTAACTAATTTTCTAAACATCCCACATACATACATATACACGTTTGCACTTAAATTTTTCACCATTTCAGCACTCATTATTGTATGTGTAAAAATATTTGAAAAAATCATAATAATTTTCCTTTCCATTAATCCGAATTGAAAAGGGCGGATCTTCAGTTTTTTGTCCATTGAATTTTGTTACTCGGTATTGTTAGACTCCTAACTCATTTTTATTTGCTTTTGAAATCATGCTTTTCTTACTATGTCAATGCGAATAGTAGTAACCGTTCACCATACAGCAACAAGTTGACGAAAAGACACTTTTATCGTTCGCTTTTGCCATTACAAATAGCTATTAAATAGCAATAATAAAGCAGCGGAGAATAATAATTGTAGCAGCGGACAGATGAACAAAAATTCGTATGTATTCGTATGTATGTAGTGTATGTATAGTATTTCATTAGCCACCATAAATAGTTTGCTGTTTTTTGATTGCTATTTTTCTTTGATTTTAGCACTGAATTTGCTACTATAATTAGATTATATTGCTTTTAATCGCACATTCAGATAATTTGCCGAGCAATTTTAGCCAATGATGAATTTGCGCTTTATATGGTTTTACGGGGAAAGGATGCTGTTGTGAGCTGGAACGTGAAATGATCCTGTAAAGCCCTCTTTTACAAATGTAGCAAGCGCAAAGTAGGTATTGTGAAGCCGAGAATTTCACGTGAATTTGATATATATGCTGTCAGCGTTGAGTTTCCATCACTCTTAAAGCAAACAAAGTCGGCAGAACTAAATAAAAAATAAATATAAAAAATAATATAAAATTTTTTTAAATCTTGTTTTTGTTTTTGTGAGCAAAAATTCACATCACGTTACTAATACGTATAGGTATTCATTCTGCATTACGTACCACCACTTATTTAACATTAATGCAATTAATTACATGCGCACATTACACTGACCTGTTGGCTCTCAAATGAAAGTTCCTCAGTATTTTACACCTACACATTTACATATTTTATCTCTACGCATAAACTTTGTAGTATACATTACTTTATGCCAACAGTCGAACACCCATAGCGTTTTTCATTTCATTTTATTTCATTATTCTGTATTATTATTTTCAACATCCCTATCAGCAGCCCCACAAAAGCTCACATAAGCACTCAGCGGC
This sequence comes from Bactrocera neohumeralis, assembly GCF_024586455.1. Taxonomy (NCBI): domain Eukaryota; kingdom Metazoa; phylum Arthropoda; class Insecta; order Diptera; family Tephritidae; genus Bactrocera; species Bactrocera neohumeralis. Next base: position 26,180 of record NW_026094756.1, on the reverse strand, counting down.
TTTAGGTGGCTTTTCATTTAAAATTTTGTTTGATCTAACCACTTAAACACCAGTTAAATTAGCTCCTCAGAGAATGAATAGATGAAAACGCTTAAAGTAAAAAAAATTGGACAGAAATTAGAAACCACTAACATAAGTGAGCTCATAAATCTTTAAGGGATTTTTTTTTTATTTATTGAATCTTATATTTATTTCAACTTATGCTTCCTTTATATTTTTGCCTACCTTTTTTGCGTAACTTAAGCGCGAAGCTGTTATTATTTATTTACTTACGAATTATATTTGATATTTGAATATTCCAAAGAGCTCAACTGGATTATTCAACTTACGTTGTAATGAATATCAGAATTTAGTTTTTTCAGTTTTATACATTTTTGTTTTCTTTCCATTTTGCAGCCATTTTGAAAGCATTTTAGGAGTATATACATATATGTATGTATCTTAACTTTTTATGTTCATGACTTTAATGGTGACCAACTTGGATGAAATGAAATGTCAAAAACAGCAACTGCGTGCAACTACGTTGACCAAAACTTACAATAAATGTCATCAGCACAGCCACAAAATTACCGTTGGCCTCAGCTCCATCATTCCATCTTTGCCTTTATCTAGGCCTGAACGATTGATGTCATTGCTTTATGTGTTCACTGTGGAAATGAGCCTCCATTCATAAGTGGTCATATATACATACATGGTGAATGAAATTGTTTACGGTAGTACTTTGAAAGGCAGGGATGATAGAAGGTGAGCGTGAAAAAATATAAGTATCCACATCTGTTATAAAATATCCTTAAAAGAGCAATGATAGGCGGCTATGCGTGTAAAGGCATTGTGACATACACTGACAGCTGAGTGGTCTCATAAAGAATGGCTCAACGTCTCAAACCGCATATAAGCGAATAAAATACATACTTAGAAAATGAAATTAAATGACTTTTCATTAATAATAACAACTTGAGGTCACCACATCTTTAATAAATAAGTAATTCTAAGATATTTGAATGAAAGTAGTATTTATAAGTTTATGATAACTGCGTGGCGGCTATATGAAAGTTTATGCATTAGAATTTCTGTATTATTTTTTTAGTTCCAAACTATTTTTTACCAGCTTTGAAATTCGCTGGAAGATAATTTGATTTATTCATACGATTAATAATGCATTAAGGTGTCGCTTTATTTCAATAATTAAGATTGAAAAATAATGATAGCTCTTGCACTTATTGAAGATGTCAAAAGTAAGTTCTGAAACCATAGGCATTTAAGTAAACTGGTATAGCTAGGTTTTTTGATTTCCTACATATTATTGATTTTCTGGGACAAATCATATATTTACGAACCCAATAAAAAGGCGGTTTTACTCTCCAACAACGTTTGCTTCACAAATCGTATACATACATATAGCAAAGATCGCTACATCTCAACTACATACGAAATAAGCACACTCGAAAATAAAAGCCAGAAACTTTTACAAAAAAATGCAAAAGGTTTGCAGTTAGGAAATCAATTCAAATGTTTCCTCACCGCACTCAAACATTGAACGAATGTAAACGTTTTTGCTCAAAAGCGCCTTTTTGCAAACAGATCTGGTCATGCTGTGTTCGAATTGCTTTGTTATATACTTTACGTACAGACACAGCTACACATTTCCATTTTTTTGATGCAGTTTTGTTGTTCTGGTTTGTCGGCACTCTTTGTACTGTGTTTTAGTGGCAACTTCTTCTGCGTTCGATACAACAGCCGGTCAACAACCGGTGTCAAAGCCAAATGGTTCACATATGCTACCAAACATGGTCATGGCGTTGACTGCCTTTGACCAGTTTAGTGGAAGAGTCAACTGTCCGACTGGAACCACAAAGGTTTGCCGCCTTTGCTGCCTTTTAGATGTTGCTAAATCGGCTCAGCCGCTCATTTTAAGTTGGCGTGTTTAAGCAACTCATTTGTTACAACCACGTGTAAAATGAAGTGGGTATACATACTCCAGATCATGCGTAAATACAGGGTTAATGAATTTTGTGTAAACGCTTCGTGTTTGAACGAAGGAAAAAAAAATTTAAATGAAATTTTTTTCTCAGACTTTGAAAAAAAATCTGATTTTTGGTGAAACTTTCGTCATTTCCTAGCTTAAATTAATACGTTGAAATGAAACAAATCCTTTGTTTAATAACTAGATAATGTTATTTTAAATATGTGTTCGCTATTCGAGCTAAATCGGTCAATAGGTTTTCGAGAAATTGTGTCCATCGACTTCAAAAGTGGAGTTATGGAAAAAATACATTTACTTGCGTTTCCGCTTCACCGACAATCGACTTTAAATTTTGAGGGCATATTTTAAACATATTGTACTATTTAATAAGACAAAAAACAAAAATTGATTTGCAATTTTCCTGTTACTGTGATTTTAAGCTGTTATGAAATGATAATAACCGCGTTTTCCCCATTTGACTTCTTTCCACTTATCTTGGTCACTGTTTTCAACATCGTTTCATTTGTCCATATTTGTTTATACTCCAATGTGTTGAGAAGTTTTCGGGGCGCTGTCATTTTATTAAAAATTGAAAACTCGGTCATTTCACAAATTAATTATTGCATATTTATAAATAAGCATACTTCATACATTATACATACGGGAAATGCACCCCGTAAAGAAGTGAGTGTAAAGAGTGTCAGGAGAAGTATAAAGGGAATGCGAAAGTTAATGAGCTTTACTTAAGGGCTTCGTCTTTGCACGGCTGTAACAACTCACTGAAAATGTCACCATTTCGGTGAATAATAAATTAAGCATAAAATAAAAATGTGTTGCTGCATGTGACGTGTTTTAAATGGAGTAAAGCATGAGGCAATTAAAAGCCCGCCAACGGCCGCTGAACCCCTAGTTGCTCATGAAACGTAATAATATATAGGCATTAACAATGGCACGTTACTTATACGCCTTGGTGTAAAACGCTCCTTTCATTCCAACAGAGTTAATCTTTAAAAATGTATATAAACAGTAAAAATAAACAGTAACAATATTAAGTCAAAGTTTTTTTTTTTTTTCAATTTTAAATGGTGTGACCGATTTTATATTTATATGAGTTAACGCATACACCATTAGCTGTTGAACTACTTAAGGAGTTCATTACTTTTTATTGCACATTTCTATGGCGTTCATAAAAAATCAAGCGCCAGTATATTCTTCATTTTATTTTATGAACTGAGTGTCGCTGGAAAGCACCCATTGTCATATTTCATATTTTTGCTTTGCTTTTGTTTCCTCATTTTTATGGTTAATAAAGGATAATGGATAAGTAATTTCACATTTTTAATGGATTGTGAAAGAGTTTAATTGTATGGAAACTGGTAAAAATTGATTATTACACTTACATAATTACGTTTCAAAAATATACTCGTAAAAATATAAATGATTGAGAAATAGTTCATAAGCAGCGTTTTCTTATACATTTTTAGTGCTTTTCTATGATACTGAAACTCTATGCTCATACACTGACCGACATATTCATAAGGTTTGTTAGAAAAATGAAAATTATTATCCGTAGTATATGTAGTAGGAAAAGTATCGACCCGGTTTTATCGCTTTTTTCAATACCACATACTATTAACATGCGATTTACTGAAAAAATGTTCCATGTATTTTATAAAGTACGTCACATACAAACACCAATCAAATGGAGTAAAGTCAGTCGGATGTTTTAAAAGCCTGATATTAGTCATCCACCAATTTTTATAAGCAAATGTCAGTAGACTTACCTGGTAGGCTTTCGAAAGAAATTGACTGCCAACTGTAAGCTATTTCTTGTTTAATTTAATTTCTGTAAGTAAGGAAAAAGAACGAAATTCCATTTAAGCAGAAACGTCTGTTAGAATACATATTATCTGTTTGTTTTCGCTTTTTTTGCTTTCAGCATTTCGTTCACCCTTTTACTGGACATTTGTATGTATAAAGATATGTTGCACCGAACACTCAATACGTACATGAACAACAAATATATATCGAGCACAAAATTCTACTTCAGAAGAGATTTGTGATTTTAAGCTTAAGGGCTGGCATTCAGTTCACTCCCACTTTGAATTTTCAGTTTCTACGAATGAAAGAATGTACGTGCTCTTGACCTCTCCAGCATTATGGCTTCATAAATCTTGTTTAGGAGAGTAAGTAACACCAGTAGATCAGTAGATATTTACCGAGTTTTGATTCTTCTTAGTTGCGAGAATAAAAAATTTCGATCTACGATCAAATCCTTCCATACCAGTTATTATTTTATTTTTATAAATACGTAAATATGTTAAAACCTAAATTTGATCTATTGATAATTAACTAATTTAGTCAATCAGTTCAGTGAAGCGTATTTATGCCAAACTTATTAATTGTTTATGAAAACCCAAATTATTTTAGACTCTCTAATGAAGAAACTGCATATTCCCGGTTTTTATAGTAATATGATTTTTGAACAATTGACTACAAACTACACTAGTGCTAACTCATGGGTTATAGAGCGAATGGTTACTTGCCCACTATTACTGAATGCTTTCTGTTGAAACGAAAGTGACCAGAAGGGCGTACCGCTGCCGTTAGGAAATGCAACAAGCAAACAAATCGAAAATTAATTATACAAAATACCTGTTGTATCCGCATTATATGCGGTACTATGATTCAATTATACGTAAACATATTTATATGTGTATAACCAACACATTTCTATAAATATTTTCGCCATTATCTACATTCCGTGTTTCACTAAATTCCTCAGACATTCATTTTCTGCTTTGTCCATTTTGTAGTGTACCGAATAGCTTCGCATTCTCGTGAAAATTACTGGAATTACAGCAATTTGCGCTGCTTCTAGTCTTGCACTTCGCCTGGACCGAGCATATATCGCTAAGGAAATACTTGGCATATTTACACTATTGTTCTTGTTTGTCACGGAACCTTAAATGTATCCATAGTAAGAACACGGTTGTACTGCAATGTTGCAAATTAATATATATCTAAACACATTCGAGTGAATTAATACAATGACTTCACTTCTACTTCCCTTTACACTAGCAATGTGTGTGCGCGTCTCTAAAGGCATATTCTATTCGTTTCTGAGGAAGTTTGACGACATTAATGGCACCATGTTCATGTCTGGTCGGAGACTTTACTGACATGCTTGGCATTCTAGCTGGTTTGTCACTGTCGCATTGCAAGTTATTTACAGTGTTGCTGGTTAAGAGCTTAGCATTGTGTTAAAAATAAGGATGTGTGTGGTGACGTCAAGTTTGTTATCGAATGGATTAAAAATCGTGATCAAATTGTACTACATATGATCACTGAAACATAAATTTATTTATATAGAGAATCCGCTGAATGCTAATATTTCGAACTACAAAGAATATTTCAAATGTGAACATTAACTAAGTAAGTTCTACAAGTGTTTTTTACTTGGATATCTAAAATGATTGCAATCCTTAACGCTTATCAAGAATCATCTTTACAGAGCATCTTGTACATAGCCTTCAAATGACGCCTTGAATTCTTCACTAGCTTTCCTAGTCAACCAATATTTTTCTTTGAATTAATTTTTGGCGACAAATCTTGCATCCTTAGCAAAGTAAGAAAGTACTTATATACCTAATTACTTGGAATATTCTTGAGCTCATGTCTGCTGGCAGAGAACTACCGTCACTGTCTTCTGAATTCTGCACCACAAGTTTTGTTGGCAACATATCCATTTAGTTGTTACTTGTTGTCTTTACTTGTATCCTGACCGAGTGCAATATGCTTGAACTGACATTTTAATTGTATCCGACATGAAGGCCCGGATACATGACACGAGCGAGCGTTGGGCATTCGCTGGGGTGCAGTTTGCACAAACAACTATTTATGGTGTAATTGAAATGATCAGTTGAAACTGAAAACAACGTTTTCACCGAATTAAGTATGTAACCAGTAAAAACGTGAACTTTGGTTGCACCGAAGATGTAATACCCTTCCCAAACTCAAAAGACTCATTACAAGAACTTTAAAAGGTCAGTTTATATGGCAGTTATATGCCAAAGTAACTCGTCTTTAGACGTTAGACCATCATATTAGACATTATTTCACGAAAAATTTTCTCATGATATCTCATCAAAGCTTTCTATATAAGAACTAGATTTCGAGTGTTCATTTTATCTGGTAGTTATATGCTATAGAGGTTCGAAATCGGCAGTTCCGACAAGTGGGCAGCTACTTGTGGAGGAAAGGTTTTTTTATTGAAATAACTACAGAGACCTTAACACCTCACCCGAACGTAATTTTGATTTTGGTATATGTGCTCAGTTATTCTTGGTGTTTCTCTTACAGTTTGCTTCTAAAAGTGGAATTTGTTTCGCCATCACGGTTTCTATGTATTAAACTTCACATATTTTTTATAAACTATGCAAATACGTGTATATACTCGAAGATTCCAATACTTCGTCTTTTGTTTCACATTGCGTGACACCCCACTTATTGAGGATAATTACAACCCGCGAATAAATAGAGGAAATTCTTCATTTCTCGCTTGTGGTTAATATAATTTTTGGGTTTAAGCCTCAAACAGAAAGTAAATTACATACGTAGTACTCGTAAAAAGATTTTCAAAATAATTTTGTTAATTAAAAGTTAAACTAGCTTGTTTATCGTAGTGACTAAACTCTTTGCTGGGTGGAAAGTTATGTGAACATTAACAAGTATTAACTGGATAGTTTACATATAGTAACCAGTGACTGAAAATACCTTAAATTTGGTATTAGCTTCTTTATGTATAACCATAAAATCTATGTGAAAACATAAAAAATTTAAGTTTTCAGTTTTTTTTGTCATCTTATAAAAAAACTTTCTATCTTATGTCTCAACACTTTGTATTTTTCTTTCAATTTAAAAAGTCAAGGAGGAAATTTTATTTGTCTTAAATTCGAAATTAACTATAATTGTCACTCAAAATTTTTCACGCCAAAATATCATTTTTTTTTTAATTCAGTAGGCTTTATATTTGTTGGAACCAAACTTTCTGATGGTATAAAAATTTGCACATTATTATAGTAAATTTTTTCTGCCAATGCAAAAAATACCCCACAGTTGTTAATATGCAGTTTATTAAAATTTACTTGTTTATGGTAAATACAGTTGTACAAATTTTTCTTTTTTTTTTTTGGATTTTACAATAAGCACAAAATACTCGCTGTACTTCTGTGGGACTAAGGTGAAAGTATTAAACACGTCCAGTGAAAAGCTAGAGTGTCATTATGTTTAGTGTGTGGCATGGCTACTCAGCAGCAAATTGTGGCAATTTTATTGTACTCTTGTGGCACATTGCTGATATTTTGCCAGTTCGTGTGACCTGCTTTTAGAGTTGAAGCTGTAAAAATGTCACCATATGCTTACTGTGTGTTTTTGGAACAAATATTCAAAAAACATATTTGCCACAACACGTAGAATCTTCCAATGTGTCCACTTAATTACGGCGGACACAATTTTGTGTTGCAGGGCGTAAATGCGAGTAGCAATGCAGCAGAGCTAAGCCAGTACACTTCTGCAGATGGAAGAAACGCTCGGAGCCAAAAAACGCAATGCACTTTGCTTTTTACGATTTCTCCTTTGAAACTAAGTATGTTATGTGAGAATTTGAAAATTATTATAAAGGAATACCTTTTCGTTTATACTATTTTAAGTGGTAGCAACACTGAAATTAATTAAATATTTAATTTTCGATAATGCAGTGCTAGGAATAGCTACGCTTTCACTCGCTTTCAAATATTTTATTATATTTTACAAATTAAGAGCATACATATGTATGTTGTTACCTAAGTATTATGAAAATTAAAAATTATGATAAACAATAATAATAATTGCTGGTTTTAGTGCCAAATAAAACATAATTTAATGAAATAATTTCAATTCAGATTATATACATTTATTTTTTATGTTAATTAGGAATAAGCTTTGACAATTTGCGTAAATTAAATCTGAAGTTACATATTTTAGCTTTCAATCGCCTAATTGGTTACTTTGTTCATGCAATTTAACAGCGGATCAGCAAGCCTAACTCGGTTTATACCACATATATATATTAGGGTGTGTCAAAAAAATACTTCTTTTGCTTGGTACTCTGAAAAATAAGTTCTTACAGACTCCTAATATGTGCCTTATTTGTAGCGGGTAGGTTCAACCAATTACGGTCTTCTATTTTTTCTTATCATCAGACAGAAAAATTCAAATCTTCCTTCTAACTATCTAAAATATGTTTAATTTCATAGATTTTTTTACCAATTCTCCTCTTCTAGATAGACTTCGATAAATAACGGAAAGCGTTGTCAGAGCGCAAATCTGAAAAAGGCGACATTTTCAAAAACTTCCAATTTCCAACTGGGAAAGGCACTCAAAACACATCGGGGCGGCACGTGCCAATTCGGTTGCATTTCCGGTCGACTCAGCGCATTGCTGCAATGACCCGAATTCTCAATGGTCACAGCGAATGCATGCAAGTGGTCGAGTAGAGAGACAGAGGGGGAGAACAATTTGCAGCTCATAGAGGTTCTTGTGGGAGTTGAGGGGCTGTGGTCTATGTACACAAATTCACTACAGCTATTTAAGAACCACCTTCTTCATGCTGTCTGTCGAAAGTCGTAACGTATGATGTTTATTTTTATTTATACTCAGTATACATATGCACTTAACTATGAATATGCATATATGTATTCCTTATGTATAAATGCCTAAGGAAATATCTACGAATGTGGCTTTCAGGAAAGCGGCTTTTCTTTTATTCCGCACATTGTCTTTATTTGCTTGGTAGTAATGGTCTTCGATGAACTCTGGCAAAGGGGAAAAATAAATATGTTCTTGAGTCGCAGTTTCAAATTGATTGCATTTTTGTTGTGAGGATTGTTTTTTGATAGTTAAATGGTTGTGAATGGATTTGAATACAAAAGCAAAGGTTCAAAAATTAAAATTTAAGTAATTGGCTTAAAATTCTTTGCTATAAATAATAAAAATTTTGACAATTGTATTGTATTCGACACAAAGACAATCTAACTGGGCGCCTGCCGGTCCTACTGTTTCTAAAAGGTTTGCAACTATTTTTATAAGAAAATAAAAACATATTCTTATACCAAGAGAAATTTCATGTAATTCTTATTACATATATTATATAAACGTATACATTTGCGAATTTATTATAATTTAATTCATTTTTCGATTGTGGTACATTAGGAGATAGAAAATATATTCAAAGCTATATTTTAATTAATTACAAATTACTTATTGAAAATAATTTAACGACTTTATAATTATTTATCTTTACGTTTACACTTTTGCCTAGTAAGAAGTGGTGGTATGATCACATGCTGAAAATTCTACTCATATTTTGCACACATATTTCTATCAATAGCCTGCCACTAACCTGAACGGCTTATCGATTATTATTCGACCACAGAGCCAATGAACTTTGCCACAATGCAAATTCATATTATATATGCACGAAAGTAGCAATGTAGCAAGTAAAGAAGAGTCAAAATCTAGTGTAACCGGTTGTTGTAGCTTATGTGGCTTAAGAGATATGTATATCAAGCTTTTTTAGGCCGCCAGCCGAAGCTCACATTTTCAAAACTTTTTGCCCACAGGAGTTTTATATTTTAAACTATAATCAAAGCCATGAAAAACTCTAAATTAAATTATTATACTATATGTGTGTATTAAGCCAACTTGGTAATATACTGCTAAACTAAATTAAAAATAATTATGCGGTTTGCAAAATAATGACTGAGCTTAGCTTATGTAAACACTTTTTATATTCCAAATGAAAAAGTATTTATTTAATTTAAAATAATATTATTAAATTAAAATTAGATAATTAAGTCAATTGAATGACCATACTAGTTTAAAGCAAGCAAAATAAATATAAGTAAACAAACTTGATTAACTATGGTAGAATTAGTTGCCATTGCGCATTTTGCCTGAAATTAAATTTGCAATGACTGTTAAATACACTTTTACGCAAATTTTATTTGTTTTTATGTAATTATGTTTTTCCTTAAATGTATAGTTATACTCCTTGCCTTAACTCCATATATCTAATATTTCGTAATATTGCGGAGTCATCATTATCAGTATATGGAGGAGTTACTCCTTAGCTTTGAAAACTCAAATAGTTAAGTAGCTGTGAAACTGAAGAAGAGAAAAGAGAAAAAATAGAGATAGCGACAAGTGTGTGCAAATGCATACATATATATGTGTGTAACTGTCAGTTTTGGAAGCACTTTATGTAAATATCTGTGCCAAGCAATGTGTAAATGCCGTCAAAGTAAAACAAAACTTACACACACACTTAAATATGTATGAATATATATATATATACAAAATGTCGTCACTATATAAACCAATACACGTATGCGTTCGTGCCATAAAAAGTTATTTTCTCAAAGCTAACGCCTCTTTCAGTCGCCTTTGGCTATAATTAGCTATGTGTAATAAAGTTACTTCGACTGTTTGACATACGCTGCGTATACGTGACATTTATACTTAATCGCACACGACTCATATTTATTGCAGTGTTTGGCTTAATTTGATTAGCATGCGATTGGAGGGAAGGAATTAGTTTATTACAGTATTGGGAACCTTTGATGATAATCCTTGTGCTTTGTGCTTTGATTCATTAGTTGAATTGGAACATACTGATTTTAGTAGGACTTATATGCAGTCAAGATTGGTATATTAATAAATCTTATATTTATATATATAAATGCATATATAAGCGCTGATTAGCACTATATTACATATTAAAAATGTTTCATACTAACACCTGAGAAAATTATTATATACCTTTACAAACTCTGAGTTTTTTCATTTTAATAGCAAATCTGGATATGAATACGGATATGAACAAAAATAACATTATATTTTAATAATAGTAACTCGATGAATATCTCATGCGACGGACACTTACGTCACCCCAAATCTGAAGCAAACGCTTCAATTAAGTTGTATTGCTGTTCAACTCAGCTTATTTCCATTTCGTCGTTTCTCGTACTGTCTACTTGTAAAACGCTTCGCTAGTGAGCGCTTCAAACTTTTTAACACGCCATTGCTCTCTCTAAACTTGAAATGGCATTTGCATTCTTGGACAGTGCAAGATTTTGTTGCTGTACTGCTTACAGTTTGAATCTTTAAATTAGCGAGCACGAGCGACACGTGCAGGTATTTGCCAGCTTTATAGCCACAAAGTTTTCTTTATCCAGTTGAGTTGCAATACTTTCAAATGGACACAAACGAAACTAGGCAAAGTGGTAATGCACCGATAACTTAGAAGTCAACTTTTTTCAACAGTCAGAGGAGAGAATATCAAAGATTAAACGTCTGTTTGCCTAAATAAGCGAAACAAAGTTATTCCAAACGTTTGGCGCATTCAAAAGAAATATTTTTCTTTGAAGAATGTGACGCTTTTTGCTCTATATAAGAGTGACTATTTTCTGCCTACTAAATAATCTGATATAAAAACCTGTGCCCCTTAAGTGAATCTGTACTAAGATTTTTTTGTTGTACAACACGTTTTAACTAGTTATTTATTTATAGTATAATCTTCTAAATCTTTGTGGAACTTAACCTATTTACACCATAAACATACTCACGCAAATATATTTAGTTTTTCCACAAAACAAGTAACGGGAAGAGCCTGCACGAAATATCTTATAATAAAGCCTTGTAATCCTCTGCCATAACTGAGGCTGCCTTCACTTGTACTCTAAACGATTACGATGTCGTACGAAAACCACATTTAACACTTCCCTTTGTATTTTCAGACATGCAAAATGTCTTTAACACACACATACGCACATGTGCACATCTCGCGATATCCGTCTGATCTGAAAGTGCCGCATTGGTGCATGCAATATGCAATGCCTGCAACATGTGGATCGGATGAAAGCATCAATTATTTAAGTGCTCAAAATGCATGCACCGGTTGGTTGATTTTTCGGCAAAGTGCGATATAACGTACCTACCGTTTCACTCTTGGGGCGTTATATACTACATGACGTGACAGTTTGGAGTCAACGCGAGGTAAATTTTTTACTGAGTGCCACTTCGTACATATGCTGATTCAAAGCAAGTATATTTTCATAAAAGCAAAGGAAGTTAAAAAAATGGCAAATACTTAAAAAATAAATAATAAATATATAACTCTCCAATCACTCAACGTATTTTTTCATAAATTTTGCACTATTTTCTCTCTTCCAACTTACAGGGTATGCCCTTCTGCAAAGGGTCTAAGCGGCACTGCACATACTCTACGAAAACACTTTCTGTGCGAGTTCATACAAATGCGCATATATGTAAAAACATATACAATATATACGTTCGCAGTTTTACTTTCGTGCTTTAAGTTGTCTGCACTATAACGTTATCTCTCTATCATTCATCTTTGCCACTGATATCAATTTGTTATTGCCTCGTAATGACAGCCAACCATTCGGCTGTATGTGTATACGATTTTAGATATATGTAGTTGTATGTGAATTATATAGTGGTCGTTTTAAAGTATATACGGAAACCCTCATAAAACTATAAAAAATGCTCAAGCGCACGGAGAAAAATTTGAAGCAGTTGTTGGCAAAGTAATGAGAGCATTTTTCATGTCTTATGAAAATTGGATCATCGAGGTGTTAAACACTTAGTCACATTCAAACAATGTATTTAGCATTACAGCTATGTATCGGTCTTCTTAGTTTTGAAATGTGTCGGCAGTGTGGACACACTTGCTTCAAGTTATCCTTAATTCTGGCAATTTTATAATAAAGTGTATCAGGAAGCATTACGATGGGTAAGTATTAGATGAAATCAACAAACAGAAACATACTTGTATTTATGTAACCAAAAGAGTAGTCAATATTCTTCTACACAAGAAGTGAACGTTTCGAAAGCTACTCGACCCTCACACAACTCTGCCCCATAAATTTGAGAAACATTCAAAACAAAATGTCGAAATTATAATTTATGGCCTTCAACCAATTCATAATAAGCTTATAATCTACAACTGTACCTTTTTAACTATACAACTACAGTACGCATAAACTTCACAACCTGCGACCAGACAGTGACTGATTTATTTTAACTGGCGTAAACATTGTTTTTTATCTCAGCTCAAGTGGGAATTTCCATTGGATGTGATGCTTGAAACTTCTCACTTCTTTAGTTTGTTTGGAGCACATATTTAGCTGATAGTCGACATGTTTACTGTATATATCGCTATATGGTACATAAAAAGCCGTCTGTCTAGTGACTGCTTGTGGCTTCTATCTGCTGGAAGCGTTTGTTTAATAACATATTTATACCGCGAGTAGCGATTAAATGGTAGCGACAATGTCATGTGACAGTTTTATTGCCAACAAAAAAGCGTTAAAATCGATAAGAGGTTTCCTTTGATTTATATTGTTTTAAAAGATAATGTTTACTTTTGGTCTCGGCGAGTATACAACCCTTGTGACGTTACGTCGGTGTGGAGTAACATCAAAATTTTTAAATGCATTTTTCTAAATTTTTAAAAGTATAATATGGTATTACGAAAGCTTAGTATTGAGCAATATGATGCAGTATTTATTTTTTGGTCGACAACACTGAATACAAGTTTTTATTTTCGCGTTATACTTATATTTAATCCAAAGCAGTTCTAAGAAAAATTATATCTTATTCTCGTATATAAATTAGTGATATATGAAAATCATTTTGATGAACTGAATACCATTATTTTTGCTAGTTCATAAATAAATTTTAGAGCTCCTAGTTGCCATGCAGAAAGGCTGAAACAGAGTGCGCTGGAAATCAGCGAAACGACGGTAGCTGGTCCAAGTTCCGCTAACAAGAATAGGAAACAACATGAATGCCACTAAATATGCGCTGTACTCCCTGTTATTCATATCTGTTGTTAGCAAAGTATTTACTACCAAATTTTTTCCTACTTTTAATTAATTTTTCTAGCTACTTTAGCTAATGAGGACTGTAATGGAGTTCGCAATTTGCAGCAAGCCAACAACAATTACAGAAAAACGATAATAAGGAGACTTCACAAATAGTGACAGTTACTATGCAGCTGTGCAAAAGTGTAGTCTGAACCAAATTCACAAAAATTGTGGTCAAAATACGAAAGCGTGGAAACGTACGTTCAAAACCTTTCGAAAATAATAATAGAAAAGGCACAAAAAGGAAGGACCAAAACACTTACTACTAACATTTTATAAATCCATGCATGCTGTAAACGGCGGTCGCTGGACTTTCAGCCTGGTATGATTTTAATTCGCTTTATATCAACTGAAATCGATTCATCTGGAATTGAGTTTTAGAAACGCTGTCTTGTTCTATTGTCCTGGCATGATTATTCACATAATACATCCGCAGTTGACGATTGCTGTTAATTATTTTTCACAAATATCAATTAAGCTTTATTGAAACCATATGCGCTTATGTCGTAGAGTGTACGCAAATTTAGTTTGTTTTCCATTTTTGGTTTATTGGTATATTTCTGGATAAAAGACTCAACGTTTTATGCGTAAACAAAGCAGTCACATAACACACCATAATCTAAATTAATTTCGTCCCAAAATTAACAAAATAGTCTCGCATAAAATGTTAGCAGTTCAAATAATGACAGGTGCGATAATGTCAACAAGCGCGGCAAGAGTGGCAGTGCTGCACCAATGAAAATTAACTCGGTTATTATCAGCACAGTTTAGTGCACACGTTTGCTATATAGTAAGTAGGTCAACAATTTTGAAAACACAAAATATTCCGTTCAATAAAAATTATTTGTTTGATTTTTTACATAAAAATATTCATACAACAGTAAGCTGAGTGTTTTCACACAAGCGATTCATACATTCTGTATTGCTCATACGACATGGTGCACTTATGAAGGTTCAGTATATTTGATGCATAATTTTAACTGTGTATAACTTTTGAAAGAATTTTTTTACGAAAAAAAGAATTAATACATTTTTGTATTAGTATATGATTTTTTTTAAGTAGTAAGTTCATTTGTTTTATGTATAAAATTTTTTTGCAAAAAATAAATAAAAAACTAATTTTAAATATATATGAAAATAAAAATTATCCTAGGCTGACGAGATATTTTCAAAAAATTTGGCACAGACAATGAAACAATATATGAAGAAATTGTTCTGATCGGAATACTGTAGCAAATAGCTACCATATAAATTAACCGATACAAACCAAGTTACATGAATATTTTTCTGTTTTCCATTCAGTTTTTGGTGGCCCCTTTCTGTGAAATTCTTTAAAAAATTCAAACGATCCATTAGAATACACTTAACGCAAGCTTTAAAAGCCAGTACTATTAATTAATACTATTTCATTTTAGAGCTGAGTTTTTAGAAATAACAAATCTAAACGATGTCACTAGCTTGCGTGTAACTCAAGAGGTAAATGCCATTAGGAAACATTTAGAGCAAAAAGTAATTTTGAATTACTTTTTTGGTAGGATAGGTTAGTCTGGTAGACCAATGAGCCACGCATATTCCAGTTTTAGTCCTTTGAAACACCAGATTGAAGTCAGTTACATGGTCCATGAGGAGTAGTCATCCTTTAAGATGGCTACGCTTGACTCGAATTTAAACAGACCTTGTGGCCTCACTATCGATACTTCTTCCTGTGTATCATAATCCAGATGTTTACAGCGTAGTCTTGGTAGGTGAGTAGTTGCCTAAATTTTTGCCTCATGTCATACATGCACTCGCACACAAATTTGAGACAAAACTTTAGCGTCAAGAGATTGAGTTGAAAATCGCACAATTTTATAGTTTGTATGAGTTAGTAACATTCAGCGTTTCAGGGCAGGCGGCTTGTAGTGTTATAGGTGCGTATATGTGTATAGTAATTCTCAAGATCGTTCTGATTTATGAATATATGTAGTTATACTTACTTTTAAAAAGGTGTAAGTAGTGCCCCAACTCCAACATTGGTCAAGTTTTTCATGTGTTTAGTAATTTAGATTTCTTTATAGATAAAGACTTTGAGAACTTACTTTTGTATTTCTGCTCTGTACTTGTTGCATTGCATAAAGTTTCTGCGTTAATCTTCAGTGTTGTTAAAATCAACTCCAACCGTACAGCATTCTTCCTATTTCCAATTTCAATTAAAAATCGAGCACCATTTTAAGGGAGAGCCAGCGTAGAGAAACCTACTTGTGTAAATACAAGCACTAAATTCTTCCTTCCCTTTTTACTACTTTCTCTATATTAGTTACTGGTATACATCAGGTACCATTTTAATTGTTTCCGACGAGTTTCCTAAGACACGACGTGAATATTCATTGCCCTTTGTTAGGTCCAACAGTTGAGTGTTCGCTTGGGAGAATTTGTACAAACAACAATCCATATTGTACTACAGTAAACAGCTGTATTTCTATAACGATATCTTGCTGAAATAAATATTAAACACGAATGTAAAGGAGAAAAGTGTATTTAATTGAATTACAGTGCGCTCTACACATTACCACCACGTCATCAACACGATTTATATTCGTTCAGGTATTAAAGGTATTTAATTTCTAAGTGGTGTTCGCGCACGCTTTCAACGCATTAATTTGCTATGGTTATTTGATAAACTGCCTGCGAGCATGATTCATGCTTAATCCTATTCATAACTTATCTGGTCCTTCCTGTTTCATCGCCTGGTTGCCGCAGAAAAAAAACAAAAAGCAGACCGTTGGAATGGTTAGACGGCATGCGAAATACGATACTGACAGCTAGAAATAGGTGAGAGTGAGATGTTTGTAAAATTGTTTATTCTTAAACACTGCATTTGGTTTCGAATGGCATGTGTGGACAATGAGCTTATTATGTACTTACCAGTGCATGCGAATGCCATAAATAACCATGCATTTAGGTTAATTGTTTTTTAAATGCCTTTAGTTAACTTCAATAATTTTTGAAAGGGGGGAAAATAATGCGAAATATTATTAGATTATTTTCCATATTTTAGTAATTACAAAGGGGAGTATTTTATTTTAAAGTATTTTTAAATTTATATAAATATAAGTATATTTTATAGTATTCATTGTGATTATTGTAACTAAATTCAAAAAGTGAATTTTATGAACTTGTGATGGTTATTTTTGAGAAACGAAAATTAGTTGGTGAAATTTTAGTTTGAATGACAAAACGAAAACTCCTATGTTAAATTACATAAAAAAATATAGCGACCACTTAGAGTTAAGCTACAGCGCCTGGCTTGATGGAGGATTTTTTGTTAGTCAATCACTAACATTTGAGAGGATAATAGTTGAAAAAAGAATTAAAATTTTTTTTAAAGCATCCTAACGTACATATGTATATTACAAACCAATACACTTAAAGGCATTTATATTTGTTCTTGCCTTTTCTGATATTTACTTGATGATTTTTATTGTAAATTGAACCGCAAACAAAAGGGAGCGCAATCGAAATTGTCAAAGTTTGCCTTCACTACACTTAGTGGAGCACTTCGTACCCTTTACTACTTTACTTGTATAAACCCTTTTCAATTTTGACGATATTTTTCTTTCTTCAGTTGCTTTTTTTCAGTTTTTGGATTCTGTTGCACGCTCCTTTCTGGTCGCGGTTGAGAGAAGTTGCACTTTATGTACACAGTAGTAAGGAAGTTTACAAATTGCATGTCTTTATATTGTTGTTTTCAAATATTGTGTCGCTGTCCTCGTTGTCATTGTTTTAATAGCGTTTTGTAAGGGAGCAGATAACAGAGTTTTATGCAATATCGCACTAAGTGAGCATTTTATGCACTTATATTTACAATGTCATGTAATATTTGCAGACAGTGTAACAACCAGAAAGAAGGAGATTTGAGTTATAAAAGAAAAGCAATTTAGAATCGGAATATCGCTTTGACAACGACGAGTATCGCAGTCGATGGAACAATGAGCTGTATGAGATATACGACGACATTGAAATAATTCGGCGAATTAAGAGACAGTGACTATCCTTTCTAGGTTATGTCTTCCGAGTTGACGAAAACACTGCAACTTTGAAAGTATTCGACGCAATACCCGAGGAGGAAACAGAGGAAGAAGAGAGCCATTGAAAAGATCAAGTAGAAAAGGACCTGGCTGCGGTGTCTACGCCAGTAAAGAAAAATAATAGTGTTGCAATCTGGGTCGAAGTCGTAGACTGCTCCGAGATGAATTTCATAAAGGTTGTCCAAAATCCCTTTTGGTTCCGAAAACCATTGATGCTGTGCGCAAACTGATATTATAAGACGCAATCAACTGTTTTCAGATTAGCAATTCCAAGCATATGTTTGCCTGTTTTTTTGAAAATGTATCACTCGAACAACGTACAACAGTAAATTTTGAATTGCTTGCCGGTTGTCTTTTTAGCATTCAGGAAAACCAATCATTGAAGACGGAACACACCTCACCCCGACTTTTGGATGAAACAAGTGCATTTTGCAGCACTTAAAACATCACTTTGATGAGTCATCTACCTTATAGTTCTGACTTGGTACCGAACTTATTTTTATTCCAGTACGCAAAACATGAACTTATAGTTTAAGGATTTTCGTTAGCTGAAGAGGCGGTTGATGCGTTCATAACACATTATGATTAATTTCCTTAGCACTTATGCTTCATTAATTTCGTATACTTACACCCGTGGTATTCAATTGCAACAATTGAATAACGGGCAACAATTGAATGAGATAAAGCCACGCTTTCACACAATGGCTCTTTAACATAGCATTTTACAGCGCATTGTTACAATTAATTATATTATCTCTAACCTTATCAAGCCTTTCCTCAATGTTGTTTCCATTTTATACCGAACACTTTTTTACCCGCTTTATTGTTATGTTTGGATTTAAACATTTGTGTGCTCTGTTCAATAAGCGTGTACTTAATATGTTATCGGCCGGTCGGTCTTATTTCCATTCGCTTTTCCTCGAAGTTTTTATAAATCTGTGGCATCTCTGCACTTTCATGTGGAGGGGGATAAAGCGCAAAAATGCTTCTTAGAATGATTGTTATGGTATATTCGAAATATATTGAATATCTTAAAAAAGAAAGAATATGATAAATTTATTGATTTATTCCACAGAACTTCAGTTATTATATAATAAATGAAAGAAGAGAACTTGAATAGCCCAAAGTACACATAAATTAGTATTTTTTCAGTTCTTGATTCATGATTTTCATTTCTTCTTCGTCAAAACTAATCGAGTAACGATATACTTAGCACTATTAAACTCAACGATTTGGTGTCATGGTAACAAAATATGTCAGGAACAAAAAGTATAAATGCCTGATCATCGAAATTATACTTGAAACACTGGCGGATATGTAATGGAAATAGAACAGAATTTGAAATTAAAACTTTATTTGGATTATGGCTTAAATTATAGTTGTTCAAATAAAAGGCAACTGAAATGATTTAGTTAAAATTATAACCACAGCAAAATAATCTGTAAATATCATATTTAATTTTGTAATTTTTCTTTAATTTTTTTTTTGTTGTCTTGGCAATACAAACATAAACAGCTATGGATTTTTCCACTAGCATATGATACAGCCCAAAAACTTGTCACAAGGCCAATAAACTTAGCACACAAAATACATTTTGTGGGACCTCGGCAAGTGGGTGATTTATTGTCGTGCTTTTAATTGGCCGGCAGGACGGCAATCCAAATACCTATGCATATTGCTTCTGTTATTTTTAACTTATTTTGTGTCGTTTAAAAAAGAAAATACTGATTACCTTGGACTAGAGTGCACTTTAACCGTAAACATACTCACCCAGTCTGTCGCATCGATTTAGAAAATGAATAAACTTAAAGACATTTGCAATAGGTATTGAAGTTAAAATAGATGTGGTTACGAACTTGTCTATTTAATGTTAAAGAAAACTTGAAATGCCATTATGGTATCAGCACCATATATTTAATTTCGAATATAAATATATAGTTCATATCGGCACCTAAAATCCAAATCATATCATCAAAAAAATTGAAATTGATGCTTACGACGTCATATAAAATATATGTATGTAGAATAAAATTTTGTGTTTTCTCTGTCAGATATAACCAATATATAACCACTTTATAAACAAAAATCAAATTTTTTTCAATATTAGTGCTTTCTATTAAATCGTTTTTCTTCGTCTGTAAACTTACGAAAAGGGATGTTACGTTAATTTGCATTTTAGGTGACGATATGTCATACCCACAAGAAAGTAAAATATTACCCGATTTAAATCAAAGCTTATAATTAGAATTTAACTTCAATATACTGCTTCCCAAAAAATATTTTCCAATGATCGTATTGCTCGTTTTAAGATAAACTGACTGTGAATTAAATGCAGAAATATTCAGTATAAAACGAAAAAGTTTTACAAACTTTTTAACTGCTTCATAACTTGCAGCATGTGAAACATATTTAACGCGCATATATGCAACAAAATATTGGTTTATGTTATTTATGTGCTTACGCAGCAAATGCTTAATATCACGCTCCAGTCAACACTTCTCCTCATTTTCCATTAAGCCTGAACAGCAGCAGAGGTAAGTGCCCACCCGCTTCACAATTTATGGGTAATAATAAAAGAGCCGGCAAGGCTGCCCAGTTCAACGGGTTATAATGATGACACTCAACTGGAAAAAGCACGAAGGCTGAACGTAGTTTAACTATTTATAAATGGCAAAAGGGCGACAACGCAATCGGAGACTGAAATCATGCGCGCTTTAAAAAGTATTCTTGTAAATTGTAAGAATCACAGACGAGATGATCATTTTGAGTTCCTGTGAAATTTTATGGGGACTAAAAAAATTGCTACGTTAGAGGTAGTAAAATGCCAACTGTTTTCTCTGAATCTCCTCTTTTTGTTACAAAATATCCTTTTAAAGCAAATCTGTGATGGAAAAAGTTTCACTCTTTCGACCAAGTTTTATTCAAGTCTTAAATATATATATTTTTTTCTCACGGTTTTGTTATTTGAATACTATTTATATATTGTTAGATCCTAATATTGAAAGTGTTCATAAAACATCCTGCACCTGACCTAAGATTTTTTATTTATAAATCAATAATACTAGAACGCTTTAAGGCGCATTAAATTAAGTCCGCTTATGAATGAGCAAATACAAGTATGTGTGTGCCTGGAATCTAAGTAATTCATTCTTAGAGTTTTTGGTCATTGCACTCAAACTAATTACAATTACTTTATCACTCACGATTGCATGTTACATGCTACATAAACACTTACAAGAATGCTTTCAGGGACTTAATTTCAAGTGTCACCTTAGCGCAAAGTTTAGAAAGAGCTGTTTAACTTTTTAAATGCTTCACCAGTGAGTATTTGAAACTTTTAACATTCTATTGTTATTTTCCCTTTTGCTGATTGCACTAGAATAAGCCGGGGGATTATGAAGACGAGCTACCCACACAGGTATTTTTCAGCATTTCGCTCTCCGAAGCAAAGAAAATAGGTGAAAAGATACACAACTTCATATATATTTATACAGCCGGTCAGCGAAATGTTTAGCTCTGATAAATATGAGTCATTGCATTTTACAATAAAGTTCTCAGCGCCATTGCTCAGCTTTTTAATGCAATATATTTATACGTGTCTACCTCAGGGATTTGGTCAAAGTCGTTTTTAATGGAAAATTTTCTTTGAGGCAAATGAGGCAGAAATGTTTATCAGGAATTGTACTTTTGAGGTGTAATTTGAAGTTCTGAGCAAATTTACGTAAAGTACTAGATCTTCTAATCTATATTAGTAAGTTTTTTTTGCTAATGAAATATAATCTAAATCAATTTGGGAAAATAAAAATCTCTTGCACAGGCATATCCTTATATTTAACACACACTCCACACTTTACGCTTCACTAATCTCTTGCACAATATCCCTCACCTTGCAAAATGTATTCAAAATGTACTGAGCGCATATATATACACTCGCTTTTTGTACTTTCTGCTTTATAGAGTGTGGCACTTGCACATCCAACTTGCAATACGTAC
This sequence comes from Bactrocera neohumeralis, assembly GCF_024586455.1. Lineage (NCBI taxonomy): Eukaryota > Metazoa > Arthropoda > Insecta > Diptera > Tephritidae > Bactrocera > Bactrocera neohumeralis. Next base: position 4,167 of record NW_026094756.1, on the reverse strand, counting down.
AATATGCATAAATTATTTAAGTGCCGAAAATGGATACCTCGGTTGCTAGATTTTACATCAAAGCGTTATCTGGCATATTTACTTTTGCGTGAACACCGTTAAGTAACGTGAAAGCTGTGGCTCAACGCGATGCTTATCTTTTATTCCAATTAAATTGTTAACATACAAGTATGAACACAGCTTTCGAAAGCCCATATATATGAAGGTAATTTCAATCTCCTTTTTTATTACAAGAATCTCAATCTACTTCGCACAACTTTTAATTAGGTTTTGGTATCTGCAGAAAAATGTCTCACAACCAAAACTAACTGACAATTGACAAGGCCTTTAAGTAACTTGAGTTCATTCTGCTTTGAGTGCGGCCACTTAATTAATATTAATTATTTACGCGCAGAGAACTGACTTGCCTCCTGTCAACTACAAATTCGACATAACGTTTCACCTATATATTTTTAACAGAAAATTTCACCACCTACACGCATTCTGTCATTTCGTAAGTGCACACTTTGTAAAGCAAGCATTGCTGCGGTTTTTTATGCAATTAATCTACTATTTCATTTAGGCCCAATGTCAACAGGTCCGTAAAAGCTGATGTAATCATTGGGCGGCTTTTACTGGCTCTTTCTTTGAATTCCTTTTTGATGTGACCACTTAAGAACTTGCAAATAAAAGCACCTTTTGGTAAAATGAATTCAAAAGTCTGGGGCAGGCTATCTTATCTTTGAAAAATTTCGCATTTTCTTGCACTCAAAATTCGTCACCATTTGCGACACTTGAAGTGGGCTTTCGCGCTATCTCATTTCTTTATGTAGTTGAGATGTAAAGCTCTTCTTATTTTTTTAGTTGCCAACTGCGAATTATATCTGATATTTGGTTATTCTGAAGAGCTCAACTGTAAATGCGGGCAATAACTTGCATAAGGTCGCTTAATTCTTTTTCTCCTTGTATGTATTTTTCCGTTTTTTTTCTAATTTTTTATACATTTTTAATGTTGGTCCTTTTCATGCTTTGAATAGTGACCAAGTTGCGTGAAATGAAATGTCAACAAGGCTTGAATCAATATATTATATTATATACTCTACTTTGCTCTTAATTTACTTTTTTGAAAGTACTCTGGTACAGTCAAACAAAGTCGTGATGATTTACTTATTTCCGCCATATCATTAGCAGAGAAAAGGACATAAAAAGAATCTTTCCCTTATACCAGTCATTTAACTGTACGTATCACGAAATGCAAAAAAATTTTGGGATCGATTCCTTATCTAGCACCAAAGAATGACCAAACTAACTTAAAAGCGCTCATTTAACCTTCTCAGTAGAAACTCTTCCTTGAGATTTAGTAATATATTTTCCACATATATAAAAAAATTGGCCAGATGATTTAAATATTTGCGGTGGTCACTTTTCTCCATGACTTTCGATAAAAGTTTTATGATCCCCGAATAAACTGTTAGAATGATCTTCAGAGCTTTTCAACTTTTAATTTACGACTACGACTGTTCAGTATTGAAACAAATCTGCAACTAACGACGTTTGATCTTTTGTGAAGGTACCCGTAAATAGTATTCATTAAGTATACTAAGAAATGTGACGTGTCAGACAACCATATCAGTCGACAAAGTTTTCAACAATGGAATAAGGAATTCGAAACACGTAATCCCATTATTGTTAGAAAAATCGTGTCGCATTAGTCTGATGTGAGGGAATGCCACCTACCCTGCACGTAATACAATGGATTATTTATTCTTTATTGCAGAAATTATATATTATATTTACTATTCACTTTTTTAACAACAATTTTAGTGTCATTGCAAGTTCTATTTTTATGCGGCAATCAACTTTTTTCAGCTCAGTTTAATTGGTGTTGTTGCCATTTGCCTCCACCAATTTAATATTTATAATAAAAATTTCCGAAGGACATATATTATTCAACTACGCAGTTGCTTTTATTGGAAGTTTATTGCTGCTATTTTATTCAATCATCTTTATTGCAGCAAAATATTTGTTTACAATTTACTTTTTTATTTCGATGTCGTTGCTCGATTTTTAAACTGTTGAATGTTGTTGCAATTGCAACATTCAGCTTTATGTACATATATTATTATTATTTATAATTTATTATTTCATGAAATTCGTTTTATTTCTTCTTCAAACCCTCAAGTCTTAAACAAACACCCTGTATACGTCAAAGCACAAACACATCCTATAAATTCACGTTACTGTGTTGTCTGTTTGCAGTTGAAATTTGCTAGAAACAATTAATTGGAGAAATACTTCGGTCAAGGAAATAGTCGGGCATTATGCACAGTTCGATGCGAAATCGAGCTTCAAGACTTATAAATGCGCACATGCGTTCACTTTTTTTCGCGTGTGAGGATGTGTATTTGCTTTTATGGCTATCTCAGCAAAGCATTATTTACTCGCAAAATTCTAGCGGAGTTGTTATTGGCAAAATGTGTGAGTGATTGGCACAGTAATTGGCGACCCGCATGCAGTACTATGACGCCATACGCCATCTCCACTTTATTACTGGAAAACTACAAATATCTTCATCAAGTTTTTAGTATGAATCCATCAGTTTTGAAAAACTATATAAATTTTGATCCATTTTAGAATAATTTCACATAATGTTGTACTTATATATAAAATATTATAAAATTTACGCAATTTCATATGTGTGAGTCCAGTACCTTGCTTAATTTTCCAAGCTTCACGACATTGTTATAAATTTATCAAACGCAAAACCAATTTAAAACGGCAATATACCTAATTAAAACGTGCCAACGGAATACTTTACCACAATTCATCCATCAAAACCCGCGTTAAGACAGTGCACAAAGAGAACCATTGCGCGCCGCCTTCACAAATTTACCTCAATTAAGAAAATTTTGCACCGAGTTCATGATTTCTTACAGCGGTGGTGTTGGGCATGGCTATGTGGATGGATACACGCTTCGCATATTAGCCTGAAAATGAAGAAAAAAGACAGAAATGAGTTACGTGCACATTCTTGTCTATTGTGTTCTGCTCACAACTGATTGTTGTTGTTGTTGCTGTTTTAATTCACGTAATCATTCATTTTAGCTGCGGGTTTTGCAGATCCACGCAGTCATTCATAGTTTCTATTGTATGGAGAGTTGAAGAATCACTGTGTGCGGTACTTTTGTTCGGTTATTTAGAATGAAAGCGAAATGGGTTGAATTGATCCGTTAGTTGCTCTATTGATTGTCTGCTGTTGCTAACCGCATACGATTCGAACATAGTATTCAAACTTACATCAAGATGAGATCGTAATGAGTATGCGTACAGTGACATAAATGGCAATTTCTAAAAGAAAAATTTAATCGTTTTATTAACATATTTCCTTAAAATATATTTTTTGTCATGCTTATCTCAACCCAAAATATATTAATTTATACAAACCAAATAAAAACCGCAAAAAAAATTTACTTCGGCGAATTTTATTAAAGCTTCTTTTCTCATTTTCCAAGTGACATACATTTTTTGAGCTACGAATGCATGCTTATTTCTGGAACGTCTAACAAATCTCAAATTTATGAGAACCAGATGCCAATTTTCCCTTATTCATGGCTAAACTAGAAAAAAAAAATAGGTCAAAAGGGTTAAGTTTGGGAAAGAACTTAGTTAACTCCTTATTCACTGTCTTAAATTATGTAGAGAATAATATATGCTCCGTTATAAACAAAAAGCTTTTAAATTATTCCTTTATTGCGTTATTATTGTCTTTTCATTATGACAACACAGTCAAATCGCATGCATAAAATAACAGTAAAACAGCAAATAACATCTTCTTTAATGACGTAGAAACCGCTTACGCGCCAATTGAAGATTCCAAGTGAAGCCAGGTCCTTCTCCACCTGGTCCTTCTAGTTAACAGAGTGGAGGTCTTCCTCTTCATCTGCTTCCCCCAGCGGGTACTGCGTACTTTCAGACCTCCAGTGTTTTCAGTCATTCAGCAAAGAACATACCCAATTTTAAAATGCCGAATTTGCACCTTTTCATAAAAGAAAACCACACGCATACCTAAATAAATATCTCTAGAACGTTAGGTAAATAAATTTAAAGGGAAATCAACATTTTTTTTCTCTAACATTCACCGTTTAGTTGCTCAATTGTTTGTTGCACCCAATTTACATGCCAAAGCAA
>NW_026094755.1:0-72700 GCF_024586455.1 Bactrocera neohumeralis | reverse complement strand
TTCTTGCATATATAAACTATTTTTAGGCACTAGTGCGCTCTATTTAGGCTCGATCAGAACTGTTGACGCCGCCCCCGCTCAATTTATTTGCCCCGTCTGTATCGACATAGCAATCTTTTCTTTTCCTCTTTTTCGAAGTTTTTTCGAAGTTTAATTCGCGCGCAACTAAACTCTAACAAAAAAAATTGCGCGCGCTCTCTCCTTTTGCGACCGCTTAGAGATACAGACGTGGTAAGTGTATTTCCAAATTTTTATAATTAAATATATTTATTGTAAGAAACCTTTTGTTTTTTATTCAATATTTTTGTGGAATCATTTGCGCCGACCGTTTCCCCACGACCAACCACAACAACGGAACGAACGAGCACCGTGCTCCACCCCCCGAATTATCATTGGTCCTTCGGACCGTATAACAGGTAACAAGTTAATTTTTTATTTAAAGTGAAAGTGCATAATTTGCCCAATTTAGCAACACGCAAGTTACAGCGAAACATATTTTGGATTTGTGCTCTGCAAGCTAGAAGGCAATATATTGGTTAGTTTGTGCACTCTACCCACAAAATCAACGCACAAGATTGCAGGTAGTATTGTACTTCATTTAAGTACAACAATAAATACACCTGGCAAATGCACTCATTATTTCACTTTACATATAAAAAAAACACACACTGTTATTCATGTAAAATTATAAAATTCTTGGACGCACAAGCCCCGTCTGGAGCGTCAACAAACTCTCTCGGGTTTTTGTTTTTATACTCTCGCAACAAAGTTGCTAAGGAGAGTATTATAAATTTGTTCACATAACGGTTGTTTGTAAGTCCTAAAACTAAAAGAGTCAGATATAGGGTTATATATACCAAAGTGATCAGGGTGACGAGTAGAGTTGAAATCCGGATGTCTGTCCGTCCGTCCGTCCGTCCGTGCAAGCTGTAACTTGAGTAAGAATTGAGATATCATGATGAAACTTGGTATTTCTAGGGTCCATAAGAAGGTTAAGTTCGAAGATGGACAAAATGGCGGAAACCGAAATCCTATAAAGTGTCATAACTAAGCCATAAATAAAAATATTAAAGTGAAATTTGGCACAAAGGATCACATTAGGGAGGGGCATATTTTGACGTAATGTTTTTGGAAAAGTGGGCGTGGCCCCTCCGCCTACTATGTTTTTTGTACATATCTCGGAAACTATTATAGCTGTGTCAACCAAACTCTATAGAGTCGTTTCCTTCAGGCATTTCCATATACAGTTCAAAAATGGAAGAAATCGAATACCTCACCCCCACCTCCCATACAAAGGTTATGTTGAAAATCACTAAAAGTGCGTTAACCGACTAACAAAAAACGTCAGAAACCCTTAATTTTACGGAACGAACTGCAGAAGGAAGCTGCACCCAGGCTTATTTTAAAAATCGGAAATGGGCGTGGCGTTGTCCACTTATGGACCAAAAACCATATCTCAGGAACTACTCGACCGATTTCAGTGAAATTCGGTATATAATATTTTCTTAACACTCTGATGACATGTACGAAATATGGGTGAAATCGGTTCAGAACCACTCCTTCTCTCAATATAACGCTATTTTGAATTCCATCTGATGCCTTCTCTGTATAATATATACATTAGGAAATGAAAATACAATTCAATAATCAAAGTACACAAATTGATCTAATCTAATTAATTTTACAGCAAAATAAAAAAATATGTAAATGTCGAATAATGAAATCTCGATTATCACTTTATCATGCGAGAGTATAAAATGTTCGGTGACACCCGAACTTAGCGCTTCCTTACTTGTTTTTCCTTGTGGTTAATTTGAGTCTAGTCGCTCAACTCTGCCTTTCCATATTTTTTTGTTCTCTCGAAAGTTCACGCTTTATAAAGAAACGACGCACTGCCTATCATCAACTCAATTTGTAGATTGTCCGTGATTGGTGCTGTAACTTTTCAACTTTTTGCAAATATTTTTTAAATTTTAAGATCTGATTTTGTGCAACATTTTTGCAGTTCCAGTTCAATTTTCGAACACAATGGAATCCATCAGAGCATTTATCACAGCTGCAGCTGCTCTACTGGAGTTTGAGGAGTCTTTTACTCCAACAGCAAACAACCAAAGTGCCTACTCTCTTGAAGTACAGCAAGCTGAACTGAAATCTCTGTGGGCAGAGGTAAAGTCAGAATACAAGTTGTGTTTGCCAGATGTGGATCCTTCCGACACAAGCTCAATTGACGACATTAAGCTTATATATCCAAGCTTTTTTTTTTTTATGGATACGCCAAAGGTGGGTGTAAATCTTCAAAAGATATTGTTGGCCCGTACCAACAATTATGCCCGATTCGCATACAGCGCATACGTGCTAAAGCACCCCCTTGCCCACAGACCTGTGTTTCCCTGCGGAACTACCTATAGGGCTTTCCTTCGCAGGGCAGGTATTGTTAAAGTATGTAACAGCTCTTTTATATTTAATTTCTTATTTTGTCATACGTTTGCAGCTTCTCGGGACTGCACTCTCGGTCTTACAGCGATTTCATCTTCTCGCAGCCTTTGCATAATATATGCTATTATCCCACATACCATATCCCATGCTGGGTGGGAAGTTAGCATAAAATTTACTACGTCCCTTGAACGTATGGGTAAGGGCTTTCCTATTTTATCGGAAAGTATTTGCCTTTCCTTTTGGAAGCGGACACATTCCACCAGTACGTGATTTGCCGTTTCTATATAATTTTCGCAGTGCATGCAAAGAGGAGATTCCACATGCTTGAATTTGTACAAATAGTTTCTAAAGCAGCCGTGACCAGATAGAAACTGCGTGAGGTAGTAGTTCACCTCCCCATGATCCCTGTAACCCATTCTCTAATATTGGGTATCAGAGAGTGGGTCCACCTTCCTTTCGTTGAGGTATTCCATCTCTCCTGCCATTTTCGGAGGCATTTTTCGTTGATTTTTGCCAGTTCTTGTTTATATTGGCTAGGTGACATGTTAGCCCTCATATCGCGGACTGATGAGCAACGTTCTGCTGCTATGTCTATGGGGAGTCTTCCAGATATAACATGGATTGCATCATCCGACACTGTTCTGAATGCACAGCAAGTTCTCAATGACGCCAGTCTGTGAACCGAGGCAACTCCTCTCATATATGAGCTATGTTTAATAGCAGATATCCAAATTGGCGCCGCGTACAGAATGATGGAGCTACTGACGCTTGTCAGCAGCTTTCTGACAAGTTGTCTGGGGCCTCGCATATTGGGCATTATTCTCGCTATTGCCGACACGGACCTCGCCGCTTTGGTGTGTGTGGCCATTAGGTGCTGCTTAAATGAAAGCCTATGATCCAGGATTACTCCAAGATATTTTAGATGTGGACTTGACTTTATTGTATGCCCATCAATACATAACTCAATTGTTTCCACTTTTTTTCGACTACTCATCAAAACAACCTCCGTTTTGTGAGCAGCTAGTTGTAAGCCAGCGGTCTCGAGCCATCTTTTAACATTGCTGATGCTTTCACTGCACTTGTTCTTCGCCTCGTCTAGAGTTTTCGCTACTACTACGACCGCAATGTCATCCGCATAACCTACTATGTTTACCGCATCTGGCATCGCGACTCTCAGAACCCCATTATACATCACGTTCCAGAGTACAGGGCCGAGAACTGACCCTTGCGGAACACCTCCTGTGACTTTATATGTTTCAGGTCCACATTCTGTTTCGTATACTAATACTCTGCTGTCAAGGTAGCTTGCCACAATTCGGATAAGGTAGTCCGGAACCTTTAACTCTATCAGAGCTCTAATGATTAGGGTCCAGTTCGCTGAATTGAAAGCATTTTTGATATCCAGGGTAATCACGACGCAATATTTTTTGTCACCCCAGCGCCATCTACTCCCTTCCAATGCTTTTTCCGCTATTCTGGTAACCGCATTTATCGCATCCACTGTGCTTCGTCCTTTCCTGAAGCCGAATTGCATTGGGTTCAACCCAGCGTCTCCTTCCGTATATTTCTCGAGTCGCTTGCAGATAATTGTCTCAAAAACTTTTCCAGCCGTATCAAGTATACATAAGGGCCGATATGACGAGGGTTCTTCTGGAGGTTTATCACCTTTGGGGAGAAGAACGAGGCGTTGACGCTTCCAACATTTGGGGAAGATCCCTTCCTTCAAGCAGCTTGTGTATGCGTTTTGGAACAATTTTGGCTTTCTCTGGATGATGCGCTTAGATACGAAATTGGGTATTCCGTCCAGGCCGGGTGCTTTGCCTACCCTAATTCTTTTCACCGCATGTTGTATTTCTTCGTGGGACACTTCAGCGATTTCGTCCGGGTTAATTTGAAGAATTGGCACATGCATGGGTTCGCATCTTGGGATTAAACTACTGACTATCTTACGTAGGATTGCGGGAGATATAGGTGGGCTTCTTGATCTACCTATTTTCTTCATCACGATTCGGTAGGCTTTTCCCCAAGGGTCGTTATCTACCTCTGAGATAAGTTGGTTAAAGGCGTTTCTTTTGCTTTTGGCTATGGCCTTATGGAGTTCTTTTCTTTTTTTCCGGAAGTTTATTAGAAGTTCCGCGAAATCCTCTCTTCCTCTAGCACGTTGTTGTCTACGTCGGAGCTTGAGACATTCAGCTCTCAATTGAGCGATTTCTTCGGACCACCAGTATAGTGGGGCTTTGTATCCTCCGTCTTTTATTCGTGGCATCGTGGCATCGGCTACCGTTACTAGTGATTTTGTTATGTGTTTTATCTGGTTCCGAGCGTTCCCTTGTAAATCCTCGTTTACTTGGCTAATGGCGTATTCGAGCATTTCTGTATCACAGACTTTTGTTTTCCAGCGTCTTATTACGCTTTTGGGTGCGAAAATACCAGTGTTTTGCTTATTCTGTATACTGATATCAAAAATTATAGCTTGGTGATCACTATGTGTATTCACGTCCGAAACTCTCCATGTGGTTTGAGCTGCAATCGACGAGCTTACGAAGGTGAGGTCAATATACGATGACGCTCTTCCTTTGATAAAAGTTGGCTTGTATCCGTTGTTAAGGAGTACAAGATTAAGGTTTGCAAGTGATGATAGTAGAGCTGTGCCCCTTGCGTTTGTGATCATACTCCCCCATTCAACCGCCCATGCATTAAAGTCGCCAGCAATGACTAGCGGTGTCTTTCCTCTTGCGCGCGACGTGAGCCTAAAGAGCATATCCTGGAATTCAAAAAGGGATAGGCTAGGAGCGGCGTAGCAACTATAAAAATGTATGCCCTTTATCTTTGCGTACACGAAGCCTTTTTCTTTAGTAGTCTGAGTGTTTTCAAAAGGAATATTGTTAAAGGTCCATATCGCAGATTTTGAGTCTTAGTCCTCGACCCAGTTATTGTCATTGTTTGGGGTCTTATATGGTTCACTAAGTAATAGTACGTCTGTGTTAAAGTCCAAGGCGGTTTTCGTCAACAGTGCTTGGGCCGCCGAACAATGGTTTAGATTTAACTGAAGACACCTCATCATTGCGGTCTTGCAGCAGCCTTTTTATAAGCTGGGCAGCTAAAGCTACCAGTCGGGTGCTTATTTGTCCCTTGTGGGCATAAGAGACATAGTGGCTCCTTACTGCATCCTTTTGCGGCATGCCCCTTTTCTCCACATCTATAGCAAGAGCCGGTGAGATCTCTGCTGCTTTTACAGCTACGCGATATATGGCCAAACTCAAAGCATTTGAAGCATCGGATAGGTCTTGTAATTTCCCGGACCCTACAATTAACCCAGCCTATTTTTATTTTGTTTGCGCCTAGGAGTTTTTTTGATGTTGGCAAAGGGACACTAATAATGGCAATTTGCGTTTCATCTTTAAGCCGTCGCATAGTTTTGATGGCACTACGTTCTACGTTCTCGTCGGGAAATTTGTCGTTTATGGACATACATATTTCCTCGGCTGTAGTTGCCTCATCTAAATCTCTAATTTCTAGAGTAACTGCTACTGCTAGAACTTTAACTTCTGCCACGTCTTTTAGGACCTCTACTGCGCGTTCTTTGAGTATTTTGGAGGGCTCTTTCGTTTTTGCTTTAAGTTTTAGCAAAAGTTCACCTTTCGCTGTTCTCCTTGCTTTGCTAAAGCTGTCACCGAGATCTTGAAGTCTGGGGTCTGATTTCATTTTCTTTAGCATTTCAGCATAAGACATCTCACTAGTCTTCGAAATCACCTGACCTTCTGTGCGCTTTAGTTTCCGTTTTGGGATCTTTGGTTCAGTTTTTTTCAGTTCCGGTTTATTACGCTTGCTTTTCACCAGTTGCCATTCAGGTGCCTGATCTTCCGGGGGAGGGGCTGCACTGTCAGGTATTTTCGTTTGTTGCGTTTTACCATAGTCATTTCGTCTCTTACTCTTCGACGTTTCTTTCTCATTTTCAAGCTTCCTCTTCGCTTGCATCGCAATCAGAAACCACGGCGAAGTTTGGGACGTGTTTTCCCTCCTTTCACAGCGGTTTGGATTGGTAGCACGCTCGGAGGCAGCTAGCTCATATAGTGAAGTTATCCGACCTATTGTGTCCCTCATGGAGGCAGAGGAATCAAGACCACACCGATAAATTATGTAAGTGAAACATTTTTTCTCTACGCCTTCTGTTCATAATTATATTAGTGACAATTTGACAATTTAAGTGTGGTTAGTGTGGTTGTAATGAACAGAGTTGTACTTTGAACTCCTGTTTCCCATTTTTGTTTTTTTTTTGTGCACTTACGTTCGCTACCCGTCCGTGCCATCTTAACTACCTTGCATGAGCAAACTTGAGACTAGTGAACTGTGTGACAGACTTAACAACCAACTTTTGACAAGCAAACGTCTCAGGCGCGAACAAGACATGAATGAACAACAACTGCAGAGTATTATCAATGCGGCCGTCATCGCCGCACTACAAGTACAAAGGAAAGACTTTGAAACTAAGCTAGAGCAGCTTACAAACCGGTTTCAGGCCACAAATGTGACAGCTGCTGAAGTTAAGACTTACGAACCAATAAAAATCATAGACGGGGTAGAATGTCATGAAGGTCTGGATGCAGTTAAATAACTTTCAGAGTTCGATGGCTCACAGGAGCAATATGTCTCCTGGCGGCAGGCGGCTATGGCCGCGTATGATATATTTAAAACTTACCTGGGTAGTTAAAAACACTACCAAGCTGTCCTCATAATTCGCAACAGAATTAGGGGATCGGCTGATGCAGTTTTAGCATCATTCAACACGGTCCTTAATTTCGACGCTATCATTAGCCGTTTAGATTTTACATATTCAGACAAGCGACCATTGCATCTGCTCTAGCAAGAGCTAGCAACGCTAAGGCAAGGACAATTGTCGATTATTCAATTTTATGAGGAGGTTGAGAAAAAACTCACACTTCTCACAAATAAAACTACAATGACGTTTGACACCGACCAGGCGCGGTACATGAATGACAAGCATAGGGCCGATGCACTGCGCGTATTCGTCTCCGGGTTAAGGAGAAACCTCACGGATGTTCTGTTTGCGGCCCAGCCTAAAGATTTGCCCTCGGCTCTTGCAATGGCCCAGGAAATAGAAGGAAATCACGATAGGCACGCATTTGCGGCCCAGTTTGCAATACCGTTGGAGGAAAAAAACCTCAGACAACCTCAAAACCGATCTTATCAGAAGCAGTCCGACATTCAGTACAGGACTGGAAAAGACCCCTATTTCACCAGGGAGCAAGGAGCTCGTCCTTCAAAGCACGACCAAGTTGAGAAAATGGAAGTCGATCTATTCTCGAAGTTCCATCAGAGGACTAACTTTCCAAACCAGAACAACCAGATTACGTCAGTCAACCACAAGGTGCGTTCAAGAGACCTGCGAATTCTCAAGGAACGTCGGACTACAGACGCCAGAGGATTAACCATTTGACGGAAGAAAGAAGCGAAATATATGAAAAGCAGTACATTCAAGCCGTTTATGATGCAGCGGCAAAAATAGAAGCTGAAAATGAAGCTGAATATGAAGAAGATGCGCTTAATTTTTTAGCGGAGAGTCCTTGCTCCCGTTCATCCAACGATATCCCGGACATTGCTGCCAGACTAGAGAAAGCCCAACAAAAACAGCTGGAGTGGAGTAATGCCTCCCGCCAAACTAGAATCTTCGAAGTTGGAGAAAAGGTCCTGGTAAGGTCCAACAAGAGACTAGGCGACAAGGTCAAGGATAGACGCTGATCTAGGAACAACCGTTCTTTTTAAAGGGAGGGTGGTCCACAAGGACAACCTCAAGTGAAACTCTCGACATAATACCCTTTTTACATAGTTTTTATTTTGAATTTCAAGCATACGCCCATCTTCGCACTTTTGACTTGGACTGCAGTAATTTGGAACGAGACGAGGTACATAAGGCACATATCAAACTTAACGGAATATGAACAATACATACAAGAAACCACAGACTTGATTAGCGTCTTCCCACAATCACACATGAGGAAGATCCTAGAAGAAGACACCAGGCATTTACGTACTTTATTAGGGACATTAGGAGTACACCATAGGCATGCTCGGAGCCTTAACTTTTTGGGCTCCGCCCTGAAGGTAATAGCCGGCACGCCTGACTTCAATGACTTACTACAGACAAGACTAACGGAGCAAGAGCTAATACAGTCAAACAATAGGCAGATCGTCATTAATTCCAAAACTCAGGAGCAGATTAACGCCTTCACGAAAACGGTCAATAAAATTCTCAATGTAAAGAAAAGGGAAGAAATAGATTCATCGCACCTCTATGAAACACTTTTGGCTAGAAACAGAATTTTAACACCAGAGATTCAAAATTTTAATAATTACAATCACACTGGCTAAATTCAATATAATAAACCCTGCTATTATTGATGCAGCTGATTTGGAGGCGGTTATGAAGGAGAATTTCACAGAAGTTACAATAACCCAATTGCTTAGCATAGCTAGAGTTAAGGTTTTAGCAAGTAAGGAAGTTGTAAGTTTTATTATCGGTTTTCCTAGACCTAAGTTATTATGTAAGAAGATTACTATTTTTCCCGTATCGCATGCTGGCCGTATATTACATTTACTGGACAACATTATAGCTGACTGCGGAGGCAACATTACTGCTGTTATATCCTGCATTGATACGCCAATGGTAACGTTCTGTAAAGAAGCCGAAACTGAAACTTACGCAAAAAGCCTACACTCCGGCGCTGTAGCACACTGTGCCACCAAGCCCAGCGTCGTCGTCGACGATGTCGTCGTCGTCAATGGTATAGTTTTGATAAACGATGCAATAGTCAAGGCTAGCATAGAAAATGGCCCTGAAATGTTTATTAATGGCACTTATCTTGTTACATTCGAACGCACCGCTTTTATCAATGACACCAAATACATTACTCTCAATGGATACTCGAAGAGACTTCCACAACAAGCTGCCTCAGCACGGATCAACATAACCTCTCATCATACCCTACTAAGCCTACCATTTCTCCACAAGCTAAGTGAAGCAAACTTGCGGCACATCACTGAATTACGCATACGAACGATTGCTACACCACTAGTAACCGCAGTAATTTGTGCCACAATCGCCGAAATCCTTGCCGTATCAATCATATTACTAAAGCGTAGGCGGCGAAGAGAAATTTCTAAGGCGGTGCGTCAAGTGTTGGAAAGGTTGGGTTTGGCCGAGGACGACCATGTTTTGAAGGAGGGACTAGTTAACAATAGTTAACGTACTGAAGTTCCCATGCTGCCAAAAATTGCAATGTTCGTTCACTTCATGCGCGATCAAATTAAATGTTTGGTCAGCCGTTGTAATTCGATGTTCAGCTCGTTGCATGAGGATGGCAGGTAAGAATAGTAGGCTAGCAGTAAGCTAACGAATCATTAAATAAACAGTTTTAGAACAAAACTCAACGCGTTAACACATTTCAAGTAACTTTGGGTAGTCGACAACACCGTCGCTACCACAGAAGGAGTTATAGAAAGTTGATCAAAATAACTAACACATTTCAAAGTAACTTTGCGTCGTCGACAACACCGTCGATATCGCAGAAGGAGTTATAGAATGTTGATCAAGAATAACTAAGACATTTCAAAGTAACTTTGGGTACTACTACTTGGGGATATACTAATTTAGCAATCTATGTCGAGGTGTTTCAAATCAGTAACTTCACATATGTAAGTTAATTAAACCTCATCATCTTTCTCAAGTTGCCAAAATGCCATAACCGCAGTGATTTTGGAAATAAATCCATAATTTAACATATAGGTATAAAACCGATTTTCCTGCATTTAAACATTTAGCAATCCATATCGAGTTGACTCAAATCATTAACGTCACATACTCAAGTTAATTAACCTTTTTCATCTTACTCAAGTTGACATAAAGAAATGACGGCAGAGAATTTGGAAAAAGTCCACAATTTTACATTTAGGTATAAAACCGATTTTCTTGCATATGTATAAAAGCAGTGCATTTGGAAAAATCCAGAATTTTTTATTTAGGTATAAAACCGATTTTCCTGCATGTACACATTTAAAAATCCATATCAAGTTGCTTCATAAAATTTTATCTTATTTAAGTATAAAAACCGATTTTTCGCCATAACGGCATTTAAACATTTACCAATCCATATCGAGTTGATTCAAATCATTAACTTCACATATTCATATTAATTAGCCCTCATCATCTTACTGAAGTTGACATAATGCCATAACGGCAGTGCATTTGGAAAAAAAATTCCATAATTTTACATTTAGGTATAAAAGCCCAAACGGCAGTGCATTTTGAAAATTCCACAATCAAGTTATAAAACCGATTTTCCTTCAACATTATTCCATATCATTCACAAATCATTAATTTTAATATGTTAATTAACAAACTTCATCATCTGCTAAAGTTGACACAAAGCCATAACGGCAAGTGCATTTGGAAAAAAATCCATAATTTTACATTTACTGTTATTTAGCAAATAAAATTCACACATTTAAGTTAATTAACATTCTTTCTTGCATGTACACATTTTGCAAAAAAATCCGTATCAAAAACCGTTGCATCAAATCATTAGCTTCACATATTAAAGTTAATTAACTTTCTTCATCTTACATAAGTAGGCATAAAACCAAAACGGCAGAGCATTTGGAAAATTCCAGAATTTTACATTTAGGTATAAAATCGATTTTCTTGCATATACACATTTGGCAATCTATGTTGAATTGCTTCAAATCATTAGCTTCACATATTAAAGTTAATTAACCTTCTTCATCTCACCAAAGTTGTGTATATACTAATTTAGCAATCTATGTCGGGGTGTTTCAAATCAGTAACTTCATTCATATTTGGAAAAAGTCCACAATTTTACATTTAGGTATAAAACCGATTTTCTTGCATATATAAATTATTTTTAGGCACTAGTGCGCTTTATTTAGGCTCTATTTGCCCCGTCTGTATCGACATAGCAATCTTTTCTTTTCCTCTTTTTTGAAGTTTTTTCGAAGTTTAATGCGCGCGCAACTAAACTCTAACAAAAAAAATTGCGCGCGCTCTCTCCTTTTGCGGCCGCTTAGCGATACAGACGCGGTAAGTGTATTTCCAAATTTTTATAATTAAATATATTTATTGTAAGAAACCTTTTCTTTTTTATTCAATACTTTGAAAAAATACTTCACTAAATTTATTAACTTTTTGTTCTTTCGAAAATTCACTCTTCACAAAGAAACAACGCACTACTTATCAACAACTTAATTTTTAGTTTGTCCGTGAGTGCTTCTGTAACTTTTGAACTTTTGCAACATATTTTCAAAGTTTTAGATCCGACTTTGTGCAACATTTTTGCAGTTCCGGTTAAATTTTCGAAAACAATGGAAGCCATCAGAACATTTAACACAGCTGCAAACGCTCTACTGGAGTTTGAGGAGTCCTTTACTCCAACAGCAAACAACCAAAATGTCTACTCTCTTGAGGTACTCAAGCTGAACTGAAATCTCTGTGGGCAGAGGTAAAGGCAGAATACAAGTTGTGTTTGCCAAATGTGGATCCTTCCGACACAAGCTCAATTGACGACATTAAGCTTAAATATTCAAGCTGTTACCACGCGTATGTGTGTTGCGCGGCCTTGATGGGCGAACACATGCACAACCTCACGGCTTTCAACCAAAGCCCTACTTCGAATTCTACAGTGATCCAACCTGAACGGTTACAACAAACGGTAGAACCCGTGAGGTATGCTATCAACTTACCGCCATGTGATACCGAATTATTTCATGGCAAGGCTTTACAATGGCCCTCATTTAGGGATTTATTTGCCGCCATTTAAGGGAATAACCCAAGGCTATCTCCAGTGGAGAAGTTATTCCATCTGAACCAAAAAACGCGAGGTGAGGCAAAAACTATCGTTTCCAAAGCGCCACTGATGAATGACGGATTCGCATTGGCGTGGAATAATTTGTTGTGTAGGTGTGAAAACAAGCGAGTGCTTGTCAACACACAATTAAATTTATTATTCAAGCTTCCGCACATTTCTTCAGAATCTGAGACTGAACTCAGAAATTTACAGCGGGAGATAAATAGCTGCATTTCAGCTTTACAAATACATGGCATCAATGTAGATAGCTGGGATGCCATATTTACGTATTTGTGTTCTATTCGACTGCCGGACTATACACTGTCGCTTTGGGAACAATCTCTGGATTCGGATTCAGAGATCCCAAAATGGGTTGACTTAGACAAATTTCTAACCAAACGGGTTAAAACGCTTGAGAGAGTATCAAACCTCAAAGGCGATTTGGGTACTCAACCCAAGATTAAGTCGGCTGATGGTGAAGGTCGGATACCAACCTTGCAGTAAAGGATTGGATCCAAATCCATTAATTCCCATCACGCCAAGACAAATAATATCAAATGTAAGCTGTGCTCATCTCAATCGCACATTTTGAAAACTTGTCAAAGATTCATTGAGATGCAGCCTAATGCACGGTTAAATGCTGTCAGAAAACTCCACGTTTGCCTAAACTGTTTATCGGACTCACATGAAGTCAAAAATTGCAAAAGTCTGTTTAATTGTTCCAAATGTAAACAGAGACATCACTCTATGATTCACCGGAATCAGAGTGAGGGAATAGCTCAGATATCAGACAGCACAGACACTACTAAGATTTCTACTAAATCTCATGTGGCCTCTATTAAGGCCAATATTTCGAATGTGCCAACCAGTCGAAGCATGCTCTTAGGTACAGCCATGGTGACCATATGTCACAATGAGAGCACCTTCACTATCAGAGCCCTGATTGATTCGGGATCTGAAGCAACCTTCCTAAGCAACAGTTTTCAGAAACGCTTACATCTGACAAGCAAAAAGGTCAGCGCCCGAGTTTCAGGATTGAATAATACCGTATCAGGACGAATTCAGTCGATCACAATTGGCTCGCCCCGTAACAAAAGTTTAAAACTAAAAGCGGAAGCGTTGGTACTGCCAAAATTGACTGGACTACTTCCATCCAGATCAATTAACTCTTCAATTATCAAAACGCTACCCAATATTCCCTTAGCGGATAATAATTTTTATACGAGTCAAAAATTATACTAAATGGGGTAAAATCGAAAATTTTCGGATCCATCGCTGCACAACGTACGGTGTTCGGATGGATTTTAACAGGTTCCGTTCCTTCCGAAGAAACAAAAATAAATTCAACAATAACTCAACAACAAACATAAAATCATTTTTGTAGGGTAAAAATTACTAATTTTATACCTAAACAACAACAACAACAAAAACATCATCAGCAGCAACAACACAATAGCAATCAACGGAATAGATTTGCATTGTAAGCAATGACCACGGAAAAGGTACAAAATCACACCAAATTAATAATGCAAAATGAATTGGCAGAACCAGAAATAGCCGACAGACCGCTATCATTAGTAAACCAATGGAAGAAATTAAAGGCTTTAAGTCGGCACATTTGTCAGAGATGGAAGACCAAATACTTAAAGGAACTGCAGAAACGAAAGAAATGATAACATTCCCAACAGAACGTCCAAGTCAACGACCTGGTGGTAGTTCCTGACGAAAATTTACCTCCAAATGAATGGAGATTGGGCAGGATAATCAAAGTACATCCAGGGTTGGACCAACGAGTTCGGGTGGTAGACATCCAGACTCAACGCGGCTTAATTTCTAGGCCGATAACAAAAATTATAATTTTACCCAATCAATGTTAATATCCTCACGTTAATAATCTTTCTTTTAGTTTAGAAAATTATTAAAAATGACAACAATCAACTGCCCCCTATGCGTAGATAGCCATCTACTCCGCTGGTGCCCAAAGTTCCGGCAGATGTCCCCAGAAGCTAGGCTGAGGACCACATTAATCCACCGATTTTGCAGCAACTGCCTCGCGTCGAGCCATTCGAAGAATGAATGCGACAGCGTAATACGCCGCAAACGTTGCGGCAACCCACACCACACGATGCTTCATGGCATCGGGTCAGACGCCGAAAAACAAGACGACGATGTCATTGAATTGAAATGGGCACAGCAGTTCGAGGCAGCGGAAATGGAGGAGAATTCATTCGGTGCCCTATCAACCATGTACACCGACGTCAACAGTCAAGCATCCGCAACGCTCTGACCAACGATGCCTCTCCCGCATACCACACGCCCAAGATCGAGCCAGACTCGAGTCGTCTCGCCGACTTCGGCATGCTGGTAACTTCATATCGGATTGGCGACATGGCAACGAACGACTGAGACTCGATTCATCTCAGCGACATTGTCCGGACCGAACCAGACTCGATTCGTCTCGTCGGCCACCCCATCCGAAACGAAGGCGTAGAAGAGACGTTCGTCGTCAAGCCGATGCACGCCGTATTATAAAGGACAGGCATGCAACACAACCTTGGCAACAATGACTTGCGCTATCACCAACCGCCTTAATAAGCGTTCGAACTGCAACGAGGTTCGTAACAGTGCGGGCCATGATTAGCCGAGTTAGTCCAGCCACTGTTATCCTCGCCTCCATGATTGCACGATTGCGACTGCATACGCATGCACGAGGAGACAGCCGAGTGTGCGAACTCATGTTTCGGGACAACCAGGGTGGAGAAACAGAAATCTCCGTGAGTGCCTAAATTTAACGACGTCCGTTACCACCGACGCCAGTAAGGTCTCTGGAAGACCATTTAGTTCAACAATTCTTCAACCTAAGACTGGCAGATAACGAATTCCACAGGGCAGCGCCAGTCGAAATAATCTTGGGAGCGGACGTTTACTCCCGGCTCATGTTGCCCGGGTTACAACCAACGGCAATGGGCCAACTCATCGCCCACAATACGTGGCTAGGATATATAATATCCGGCGTCATATAACATCGGCACAATAAAGAGCACTGGCTGCTAACGCCTCTCACATTCACCACCTACCCAGGATCGAGTTAGACTCGAGTCGTCTCGCCGACCTCGGAAGGTGGTGACTCCTATGCAAATTGGCGTCATGGCAATGACCGACTGAGTTTCGATTCATCGCAGCGCCATTTTCCGGACCGACCCGGACTCGTTTCGTCTCGTCGGCCACCCCATCTGCAGAGAAGACGTTGCAGGACCCAGTAAGCAATTTATTGTAAACTGCATTTGCAGTAATACTGCAAGGCGGGGAGAATGTTGACGCCGCCCCCGCTCAATTTCTTTGCCACGTCTGTATCGACATAGCAATCTTTTCTTTTCCTATTTTTCGAAGTTTTTTGAAGTTTAATTCGCGGGCAACTAAACTCTAACAAAAAAGTTGCGCACGCTCTCTCCTTTTGCGACCGCTTAGATATACAGACGTGGTAAGTATATTTCCAATTTGTTATAATTAAATATATTTATTGTAAGAAACCTTTTGATTTTTATTCAATATTTTTGTGGAATCATTTGCGCCGACCGTTTCCCCACGGCCAACCACACCAACGGAACGAACGAGCACCGTGCTCTACCACCCGAATTATCAAGAACTAAACTCTAAAACATTCTTACTTTTAAGTCTAAGCCTAAGCCGTCCTCACTGCCGCTGCCGTCGTCGCTGTCGTTGCTATGTTTTGTCAGATGCAGTGTCAGCGAATCCCACGATTACGCCGACTTGCGTGTAGTGTAAGTCGTCGCTTGTTTGCGCTATATTTGTGCTGCGCCAGCGGATCCCACGGCAACGGTAGCTTGTGAGTATCGTTTGTTGTTGCTTGTCGTTGGATCATAACTCGGGCCGTTGGTCATGGACTGGGGTGGTGTTAATGTTCAGCATTGCCTGGTTTGCGTTTCGAGTTAACTCCTCCCTTCCTAAGTGGGAATCGTCCACGATTCTCTCGGTGAGCTCTCTTACTAAGACATTCATTGCCTTTTTCGCGGTGTGTTTTTTATATTTGCTTAGAGCAAGTCGCAAGATTACTAGGATAAAGATTGATGCTATCGTTACTATAAAAAGCAATGTTGTTGAGTTGACTTCTCCTCGAAGAACGCCAATATGGTTGATATTTTCCGCATTCATTTCATGAAGATAGTTCAAACTCAATGTCTCTATATATCCTAAAAGATTGACTTTTTGAGCCGTTGGAGTGCCAGGAGTACGAGTAGGAGTATGATTTCGATTGTGATACTCGGTCCCATTTATCTTTACTAACTGATCGAAAGTAAAAGGTAAGTACCGCTGACGGTTCTGCTATCTCCTTTTTCAACCTCTATCGTTGCTGTGGCATTGTTGATAATGACAATGCCGTCATCGATTTCTTTGAT
The DNA here is from genome assembly GCF_024586455.1 of Bactrocera neohumeralis. Classification (NCBI taxonomy): domain Eukaryota; kingdom Metazoa; phylum Arthropoda; class Insecta; order Diptera; family Tephritidae; genus Bactrocera; species Bactrocera neohumeralis. The sequence continues at coordinate 55,968 of NW_026094755.1, read as the reverse complement.
GCCCTTATCATGATTGGTAGTAGTTGAACAATTTGCTACAGCACCTGTGAATAGTTGCTGACAACAAGTAGGGGTTGTTTGCTTCTTGCAAAAAGTTGCAAAAGTTGATTTTTCACATTTAACAGCATACGCTCATCGTTTCCGCACTCAGCGACGGTAACAAAAAGAACGAGCGCAGTATCCCCAAAGTAGTAGGACTCGTCCTTCGTGAGGCAACATAGTTCGTGAATAAACTATATTTTTACAAACAATTTGAGGGACTGGATACTTAACTACAAAGTACAAATTATTCTTATTTTGTAAAGCCTTAATGCTAGACATTCCTATTATTTCTACTACAGTTATGTTAGTCGAGTGCTCATTGATAATATTATTGATATCACTATTATCTAATATTATTGGGTTCACTAGGTTCAACTTAGCTAGGGCTATTGAGATTGTGATTGATTGCAGTTCGAGGATTATTACTCTATTTCTTGCAAGTATTGTTTCGTAAAGATGACCTGTGTCTATTGCTTCCTTTCTTATTGAGTTTATAATTGTGTTTATTGCTTGCGTGATTTCCAAGATTTTTAGCTGAATATGCGTATTAATTTTGTACTGTCTGTTATTAGAGTCAATGAGCACATGCTGTCTTAGTTGTAGTCTTTGGAAATCGTCAAAGTCAGGGGTGCCGGCGACGACTTTTAGTGCAGTACCCAAAAAGTTTAAGCTTCGAGCCTGTCGATGGTGAATGTCAACGGTTCGAAGTAAAGTCTCGATGTATTTTATGTCTGCTTCTACTATTTTCTTCATGTTTGTCAATGGGAAAAGGTCCATAAATCCTGCCGTCTCGTCGTTCAATGTTGCATATAGTGTCAAGTTGGTAAAGTGCGTCAAATAACCGTAATGTTCCCATACTATTGCGTTTCCGTCCAAAATTGTAGTTGGAGTTGGTGTAGTCAGTTAGCTTTTGTGTTAAAGTGGTCGTCAATAGGAATGTCGATATTATCCTGTAATTTAAAATACAAGACTTAAAGTAATAAAGTGATTAATTAAGGTGGACGAAGGTTGTCTTTGTGGACCCTCCTCCTTTTGCTGAACGGTGGAGCCTAGGTCCTAATTCGATACTTCTTCTGTAAATTGTGTTGAGAGTTTATTGTCTAGCCTTCGATTCTGGGACCTTGTCGCCAACGTTATACGTCGCATTCTGATGACCCGCGATCACTGGCCTGTGCTTTTTCGATACGATTTCGAACTAGTTCTGTAATGTTAGCTGAGCTGGGATGAAGGATGTCTATTGGTTTTTCGTGGGTTACCGAATGAATTGTCTTATTATATTCTATGGTGGCAAGCAAAATCAAGTCAACAGTGTCATCGAGATTTCTTTCTAGTTTTAGACACCTAGCTATTTCAGTTAAGATACTGTGAAAACGCTCCACTTGCCCGTTTGAGGTGCTATGCAGTGGAGGGGCGTTGGCGATTTTCACATTGTTGTAATTTAGCAAAGTTGATTTTATAGCATTTGAGTTAAGTGACTTTTCGTTGTCACAGTATATAGTTTTAACGTTTGGAAAAATGTTTATTAGCTGTATTATAGGTGGTTTTACGTCTGTGATGGTTCTAGACGCGATTTTCTGCACTATAGCAAATTTAGAAAACTTATCGACGCAAGTTAGAAAATATTTCTGGTCTGTGGAGAAAATATCGACGTGTAATATTTCACCAGAATTATATGGAACCGGTGTTGCCGCAATAACATGCATCTTTGGATGTCTAATGTATTTAGACTTTGAACATATTCGGCAATTTGCTACTACTTCCCTTGCCTTTTTATTCATCTTCGGGAAAAAAATATGTAGTCTGCCAAGATCTGCTTTACATTTTCTTGCGCTGCCCTATGAGCTCTGTTGTGTTCAGCAAATATAATTTCTTGTTGATCACTTTCGCTGAAGATGTCCGTAACCATCTTTATGACGGTACGGTCGGTATGACGTAATCTTACGTTGGGGTGAAGTTCTATCAGTCGGTGTTGAATTTTTGCCAACACTGGTAGGCTGCAATGTATTGCGTTAACTACGCCATCATTAATGACTTCTTGCAGCGTTTTTAGTAATGACTCTACGTCGCAAAATGAAATTACATGTCTGCTTTTTGAACCAAATATTATAAAGGTCTGTTTTGACTGACTTTCGCTTTCTTGAAGAATTATCTGGTTTCTATAGCAATTTACGGGCTTATCCACAGTCTCTATAGTGTGGGTCAGTGACTCCTGTTGTTGTTGTTTTAACGGAAATCTAATCCCCGTTGGGATGGTAAATGTCATTTGTGTTGTCGTCGATGTCATCACGTCAGCGACATGAAACGTGCTGTTTCGACGGGTTTATAGAAAAGTTTTGGGTGGAAGCTTTCTATGGGGCATGCAAAGAGTTGGTCATTTTCATGCGGAGACTCGTTGCATGCAGGACAAACGTCAGGGTATGTCAGGTCTATTCTGGATATTCAGGGTTTAACCCGTACAGTTTCTTCAAACGTGTTAAGGGTCCATACGATTCTCGCGGCAGCTGGAGCTCTTCATCTGCGATGCCAAATGTTTAACTCTAGAACGCCATTCACGGGATCATGGTCGGTGAAGGTGTTAATGGCTCCTTGTGAATGGCGGTCCCCAAACCGTCTGAGGATGCATCGGTTGTTAAGTCAAATGGCGTACTGTACGAAGTCGTCGACGTAACGTGAATGATCTTCTGATGCTCCAGAATTTCCGTTTATTAAATGCATCTATACTGCTGGGGCTATTTGAATCCCAGCAGGAACTGGACTGTGAGGAGTTCACTTTGCCATTTTCTGGGAGCATATCGTCTCACTGTGTAGGTGTTCAAATCTTTAATGAAACATCGATAAAGGCATCCTGTATCCAAAAAAGGAACGTAGTCCTCGACAGGTGGTTGGCTGCTCATAACATTTGATTCCATTGACTTATCGGGGCTTGTTTTCACACCTCCCCTTGAGACAACAAATCCAGGTCTTTTCCCTGGTCTTGAAGAACGACTTCGGGATTTTGTTGCGGCTCTGTACTTCTCGATAATCGCCTCGTATAGAGAGACTCCGCAACACTGTCGATATCTTTCAAATGGTCTTCTGCCGTTTTGAATAGACAATTTTGACGCCGTCGACTGCAAACGTGGCAGGTTTTGCCAACTTATACTCCTTCGTCCAGTTTGTCGATTACTCTCGGGAGGATTTGGTGGGGCGTGTGAGATTTCCCCAAAAACGAAAACGACAGAATTCATATTTACCGTTGTTAACGGAGAAAGCGGTTTTCATTTCCCGTCTCTTTCTCGTGCTAATCTCGATACGAGGTGAAACCCTTCTGGTTAAGGTTGAGGGTGGTAAAATATTGTGCACCTTAAGTTTGACAAGAGGACACCATTGCGATTGGCATAGTTTAATTTTTCTTCGACTGTGACCTCATTCAGTTTAGTGAAATCAATCACAAGACGTTTCTTCTTATTTCCCGTTGGATCTACTCCCTTCTTATCAACGACCCAAATTGGGTTATTGTAAGGGGACCTTGAGGGTCGAATGATACCATTGACGAGAATCGTTCTTTCCAGGGTCTTTGTTTACTGTCGGCCACACCCATAGGATATGGGTAAAGTCTGTGGTGGTGCTGGTTCATCACTTTTAGTTCTGATGGTGGTTGGCTTATATTAGGTGATTGAAGGGTAGTGACTCGTTAGGGTCAGCAACCGTCTTATTTCTACTTTTGATAATTTCACAAAATCGCTCACCACCTGGAGATGGAATTTCTTCACTTTTTATCGATAAAGTTTACATTTTTACATTCATGGAACAAGAACTTTTCAGTTCCAGAATCGTGACCTTATTGAACTATTATTTATCTATTTTAGCGTTTACCTGATTCCATCAAATCGAGCCCAATTATTTCGAATGTTATTATATTTAGTAGTATAAACCTGAACCTCTGCAGTTACGCCAAACATCTTAATTCTACGCCTTTGTTTGGCATTTTGCACTATTGCCGTGCAAAGACTTTACTATAAATGGTGTGGAGGCTGGAATTATATTTTTTAGCTCAGGTATTGGTTTGATGTAATTTTTCGAAGCTCCTGTGTGCAAATCTAATAATTTAATTTTTTTCCTCGAGAACCTACTCCTCGCTCAATCCACGGGAGTAGGTACTTCCCCTTAAAGAATTCAATTGCTCCTCCTCAAGATCTTCAGCTTCATCTTTTGAGATCCTGATTATAAGTTGCCTCACTAATCTTTTCTTGAGTTAAGGTATTAATTCGTTGCATCTTTGTTCCAGGAACCCTATCTGAATCTGCCTGTCGTTTTCCCTTCTGTTGATTTGAACTATAACCCTGTCTACTATTACTTTGATTCTGTTGTTGGTATTTGTTTAAATGCAGTTAAGCATCCATCCCCTCTACCCGTTAAAATTGGTGCATCAGTAATGCTGTGCAATTCACCAAAGCTTTGAAGAAAATACAGCACAACTCAACACATCTATACGCCAACCCGATCAACATAAAGGATGGGCAACGGGAAAGCAGACACAATTCGTCGCCGGTTATGTGTTTATCCATCAACACATCAACAATATCGGCTCATACATTACGCCGCGTGAACAGCATTCTGATGGGGGCTTCGTCATTCAACAAAGTTCCCAATCTGTTAGAAACAATTTCTTTGTCAATCCAAAGATCGTGGTGCGCATTGTCTCAACTCAACAATAATTTAATTTAACACAACACCGTTCTACATTCATCTATGTGTACATATATATATTTAAAATTTGATGTATATTGATTTAAAACATTAAAGTACTCGTAATTGGATAGCTTACCCGACATTTTCATTTGTAATATTATCGCGGGTGTATGTGAATCGATGAATACCCTATCATTGAGGGGTTTAAACAGTATTGGTTGGCTCTCTGTGATGGTTCCCTACGCCAATTTACATTTTTACATGGGGGTCACTTGTTCTTTCTTGTTAGTCCTAGTATCATTTGTTCTGTGCTGTTTAATTGCAAAATGCTGATTTTTTTGTTGCTTTTGCATCTTTTTCTCCGAATTATTGTTTATTCCTAGTTTATATTGGTCTTCAATAGACGTTGGGAAATTGTGAAGCAAATAAGTACCCGCCGCTATTTGACTCCACTGGGGTGTTAATGCCAGAGCCACTAGGTAGTCTTTAGGGCGAGAGGCAAATAGTATGTCACATAAAGGTCTTTTAAGGCCTGATACAAACTCTTAAAGCGTCCGCCAGTACTATATTTTTCGCAAATTGACTGATACTTGACCGACTCATGACGGTCATTGACACACGGAGCAGACAGTGAGGAGACCAAGATTTGGTTGGTTCTCGTCGAGGATATCAGCACAGATGAAGTTGGGGGGTCAAGTCAAGGTGGATAATTGTTGTTCGATTAAATATATCGGTCGTTTGTCTGCGTACGTAAAGTCTAGTCTCGCGATTATTGCGTCGAAATTTAAAAAAGAAGGATGCCAAAATGGCATCAGCAGAAACTTTTATTTTATTTCTAATTATACCAACTGCTTGGTAGTGTCTAGAACTTCCCTGGTAACTTCTGAAAACTTCGTAAGATGTATGGGCAGCTTGTCGCCAAGACACATATGTACTGATTTGCCCGTCAAATTCTGGTTAGATATTTAGAATTCTCTTTTTTGAAAAAAAACCTCGCGGCACTTACCCTTTGGGTTGGCGACTAATTTGCTGGCGAAACGAATTCAAAGCGGGATACTTTTTGGTTGATACTCGTGTGTACGTATAAGCGCACGGATCGAATAAGAAAGAGAGGCTGGCGCCGTCCGCCAGTCCCTTTTGTTGATTGTGTTTGTTGTCCTCGAGTGTGGTGTGAAAGGTGTGGTGTAGATGATGATGAGTTGGTGTGTGTGGGATGAAAGATGACGTGTTGAATATGGTGTGTGTGTGTGGGGTGTAGATGTGGTATATTTAGGGGGGGGACGCCGAAGCTCATTTAACCATCCAGGCCCCCATAAACGACTGTTTAGCCTAGAAGGCGCTGCAGCTGTTTCAGCGTTGCCACAACGCTGCTCAGCCCCGTAGACCGACGAGGTGGTGGTCCAGCCTGCCGACGCCGCAACGAGGTTCCGCTTCGCTGGGGTGTGCCACGAGCTGCGGATTGGAAGCGGGGTATGCGGCCGCGCTGGATGGGTGGCCGATTCACTTCGCGTGCCGCGCTGCGATGTAGCAGCGTGTGATGCGGCCTGTGGCATATTTGGCACAGCCCTCGTGACTCACTCGCTGCAGTCACATGTGTATGTGACAGGCAGTTATGGCAATGCCCGTGGGCCTGGGCCTGGGGAAATTGCTGCCGTTGCACGGGTCGCATACCCCGAAATATGCCACAATGGTGCAGACGATGTGGGCGTCGACAGATGGGACACCTTATCTGACGGGTCTCCGAAGTCCTCGATGTTATCGGTGGTGGTCGGGCGCCACCACGAGGCGCGGGTGCAGGTACCGCTGTAGTCGCGGTTTCCGGTACAGGTGCCGGCGTTGTTGCCGGTGCGGTTGCTGGCGTGGTTGCCGGAACAGCAGCCGATGCTGTTGCAACTACCGTTCGGGGCGCTGGTGCAGGCCCGTTGCGTGGCACATTGGTTACCGCCCGAGCGGTTGGCGTATTTACAACTGGCGTATCTACATCCATGGTAATCTGTGGTAAATGAGATGGTTAATTATACATATCTGTCATTGTAAGTTGATATAGGCAATCGTGCCACGATATGTGACATGAATGGGCGTATTGATCGACCATTTTTTGTTAGTTTTCTTTACGGTTTGTTATTTTTATGTACGTTTTGTTATTTTTATTTACGGTTTGTATTGGCGTATTTTTTGTTTTCATTTGATTAGCTTATTGTGACACGATAATATAGGTTTGTTTTTGCGGTTTTCGGATTCGCGATCATCGGAAGTTGGCAGAAAGCATAGCTTCACGAGCGGTCTGGTTAGCGTTCCGTTTTGCGTACGGAGATCAACGATTCGTATGTGACCGTCGGAGCCGTAATATAGCTTTTCTATGCGGCCATGCCGCCACTCGGTGGGGGGTAGACAATCATCGTGAATGAGGACACAGTCACCAAGTTTAGGCGCTTGTTCAAGAGTCTTCCAGCGGTATCTTTTGTGGAGATCCTTTATGTATTCGTCCTTCCATCGGCGGCTGAAATCATGATGGAGAATCTTAATTCGTTCCCATCGATTTAATAGGGATAGCGACACCACGCCCGGCTCAGGAATGGCCAGGATGGCTGCTCCCTTTGGAAAATGCCCTGGAGTTAAGGCGGTGAAATCTGAGGGGTCTTGCGATAGTACTGTGAGTGGCCGTGAATTGAGAACGGCTTCAATTCGATTTAATAACGTCGTGAACTCTTTGTAATTGAATTTATAATTTCCAGCTACCCGTTTGAAATGGGATTTGAAGCTTTTTACAGCTGATTCCCATAAACCGCCCATATGAGGAGCGCTTGGGGGTATAAATTGCCAATTGATACCTTGAGGGGCGTACTTTTGTACGATGTCGGGTGACACTTGTCTTAAAAAATCCACAAATTGCTTTTCTGTGTATCGCTCATGATTTTTGAAGAGTAGCCACGTCGAGCGACGAAGCGAGCAAATGCCGCGAGGAAAGCCTCCTTTGTCAGATTGGAACATAGCTCAAGTTGTACTGCCTTTGTCGTGAAACATACAAAGACAGCCACATAGCCTTTCATGAGAGTGGGAGCCTTAACATGGACGCCTTTACCTGGAAAGGCCCAGCAAAATCAACACCTGTTGTGGTGAAAGGCAGAGCGAAATTGCAGCGTTCCGGTGGAAATGCTGCCATAATCTGCGTTCGCATCTTCTGTTTTTGCATAGTGCAAATCTTGCACGTGAAGATGCACTTCTTGATTTGCGGCTAAAGACGGGGGATGTAATACTCCTGGCGTACCATATGTTGCATGAGACGATGTTCGGCGTGTAGCATTAAGATGTGGATGTAGTGGAGGAAGAGTGTGGCAAATGGTGACCTCTCTGGAATTATTATAGGGTGGCGTTCATTGTATGTCAGGCTCGAATTAGCGAGCCGACCATTGGCATGAAGCAGACCTTTCGTGTCCAGAAATGGGTTTAGAACTAAGAGTGAGCTCTTTTTATCAATCGGCTTCGATTCTCTTAGTAGTGATATATCGCGGCTGCAATAGCGCGCTTGTGTATATGTTATTAGTGCGACCTTTGCCTTTTGTAACTCTAGGTGCGTCACTGTGTTGCATGGGAAATTATGTGATCCCTTAACTTTACTTTTGAGTTGTTCTATAAATTTGAACATATAAGCAACTACTCTGAGAGCTCTTGGAAACGATGAAAATCGTTCAAGGATGTCGGTATCATCCAATAATTTGTGAAAGGTGGCGATTTTTCGACCTTCTGGTGCGATAATGTTGCGCATGGGTGATTGTGGCCAAGAATCAGGAGATTCTATCAACCATCGGGGGCCATTCCACCAGAGGGTGGTGGTGGCAAGGTGCAGTGGCTTGCACCCTCTTGTACCTAGATCGGCAGGATTGTCAGCACTGGCTACGTGACGCCAAGTGGCTGATCCCACTATGTCAAGTATTTGAGACGTTCGGTTAGAAATATACGTTTTCCATGCATGTGGTGGTTTTTCCAACCAGGCTAGTACAATTTCGGAATCGGACCACATATATAGTTTGATTTTGTCATATTTAAATGCATTTGCACCATGGCTACTAATTTTGACAGTAGTAGTGCGCCACAAAACTCAAGTCGTGGGAGACTTATAGTTTGCTTTTGCTACTAATAAGTGGATTGTGGTCGTGGTGTCACTTTGCGTGCGCACATAGATATTAGCGCAGTATGCCTTTTCTGAGGCGTCACAAAAGCCATGTAATTCGACTTTGTGTTCGGGGGAGTAGTTTACCCATCGTGGAATTTGTATCTGAGAAATATCATTCAGATTGTTTGCGAACTGGGACCATTTTTCTAAGCGAAGAGGTTTCACTTGTTCGTCCCAGTCGGTTCCATCTAGCCATAGTTCTTTTATTAAGATTTTCGTTTGGATCATAATTGGCGAAAGCCATCCTGCGGGGTCGAAAAGTTTTGCCACCGAGGATAATATCTGTCTTTTCGTTATGGCTGATAATGCGGATATGGACTCTGTCGTGTATGAGAACTTGTCCGATATCGCATTCCATTGGATGCCTAGTGTTTTTGTTGTACTTTCCTTTTCGAATATAAGAAAATTAGTGTCCAACAAATTTTCGTTTGGAATATTTTTTAGTATATTTGGGTGATTTGCCGTAATCTTTTCTAATGGAAACCCTGCGGATTTGAAGAGGCTTTTATTACCTGTGATAAGGCCTCGTATGCTTGTGGAAGAGTGTGACTTCCCGACAGAATATCGTCTACATACGTTTGAGTTTTCAACACTTCAGTTGCCAGAGGAAATTCTGACTTTGTGTTGTCTGCCAATTCGTGGAGTGTTCGAATGGCTAGATAGGGTGCACAGTTAACGCCAAATGTAACTGTTTTTAGTTTGAAGTCGCGTAAAGGACTGGTGGGGGATCTTCGGAACATAATCCGTTGAAAATCTTGGTCGTCTTTATGTACGACTATTTGCCGATACATTTTTTCCACGTCCCCATTGAATACGTATTTGAATATACGCCAGTTTAATATCAGAAGCATTAAATCTGGTTGGAGTGTGGGTCCCGTAAATAGGATATCATTTAGGGAATTCCCTGAACTAGTGGTTTTCGAGGCATTAAAAACAACTCTTACTTTTGTTGTTTTTTTGTCTGGCTTCACTACTGCGTGATGTGGCAGGTAAAAGGAGTAGTATTTGCCGTTGACAATTTTTTCCCCTGGGATTACTTCCTCCTTATGATCTAAATGGAGGTATTCTTCTAACACACCATCATATTCAGATTTAATTTCACCTTTTTTAAGTAGGTTTCTTTCCATACTTAGAAACTGCTGTATTGCAGAGGTGCGAGAGTGACCTAAGGCGAGTGTGTTAGGAAATTGTTGCTTAAGTGGTAGTCGTACGACGTACCGACCGTTTTCTGACCTAGTAGTTGTGGCTTTGTAAAAATCCTCACAATACTGATCTTCAGGGGTTGTAACTGATATGGGGGGGGAGTTCTTCCACTTCCCAAAATTTTCTCAATTGTGAATTGAGGTACTCATTTGAGACTTCCTCAACTTGAGTTGTCAATGCTGTCACTGGTTCCGCAGCTAGTTCACTTAGGACCCGTCCGAAAATGGTATTTTGCGCCAGAAGTGTATTAGTAATTTTCTCAATACCTTCAAGTATTATCTGTGGTATGAGATCGCTGCCTAATAGAAGATCTATTTGAGCGGGTGTGTTGCAGTTTGGGTCTGCTAGCTTTAGGTGTGAAACCTTTTGCCAGTGCTTGCCATTTATATGATAGCTGGGTAACATATTGGTTAATTGCGGTAAGACAATAGCTTCTGCTTGTATGCGCTTATCCGCTTTGGGGGAAAAGAGGGTAATGGGGCAGATTTTATTTGAGTTTTGAACAACTCTTCCGCCCATTCCCGTGATTTCAAAATTGGCCAGTTTGGTTGGCAACTGTAGCCTGTTTTGTGCCCTAGACGCTATAAATGATCGTTGTGATCCTTGGTCTTTTAAGGCTCTGAGTTTAAACAGTTCTCCTCGATGTTCGATGGAGACAACTGCTGTGGGTAGTAGTACCCTACTGTGATTTTCACTATGTAGCGTTTGGGTTTTCAACGCCTTTGAGCAGCGTGTTGCTTCTTGGCAGTTTTCAGAATTGGTTGTGGCAACTAATCCTGTTGCTCGTTTTACGTTTGCATTGTTTGGGGGTGAGCTGGAAAAATTGGTTATATATAACATAGAATGATGTCTTTTGTGGCAGTAAACGCAATTAAATTTGCTTTCGCAATCTTTAAGCGTATGCGCATGTGACAAACAGTTCGTACATAATTTTTTTGTTCTTACGAAATTGTTTCGATCGCTAACATTCATTTTTTTTAATTTTTCGCATAATTTTAGTTTGTGACCGCCTCTACAAAGTTCGCATGACGTTTGCTTATATTGTTCAGAAGTGAACGATTGATTTTTAAAAAAGCTTCTATTTAAATTATTGTGACTACTTGCTTGGGGTCTATTGAAGCTTCTATTGAGGTCGTTTTGAACGTTTTTCGTTCTGACTAGTTTTTTACCTACTCTTTCTGCAATTTCATATTATGTAGTAAGAAATTCTTTCATTTGCTGCCACGTTGGGCACTTTCTTCGCGATGAGAGCGATTGCTCCCACAAAAGTAACGATTTTTCTGGTAATGCAGCTGTGCATATATTTACCAGAATGGGGTCCCAATTATCTGTGGTAATATTCTGTGTTGATGTTGTGAAGCTTTATGAATTCTTCACTGGTTTCTTTCTGAATTTTTGGTAAATTCATTAGTATCGTCACTTGCTTGTCGACCAATATTCTCTCGTTTTCGTAACGTGCTTTTAGAGCTTCCCAAGCAAAATTAAAATTTTCGTCATTAAGAGCGAACTGTTTGACTATTACGCCTGCCTGACCTTTGGTTTTGTATCTGAGGTGATACAATTTCTGCGCTTGTGATAACTTAGGATGGTTTATGTACACAGCTGTAAACATGTCCCGGAAGGACGGCCACTGTTCATAACCACCATGAAATATATCTGTGTCGCATACTGGCACTTTAAGGTGAATGCCTGAACTTGCCTCTTGGGCTTGTCTTTGTGGCAGCTCTACTCTCGGTTGTGGAGTAGGTGCAATTGCTCTTAATAGCTTTAGTTGATCAGAAATCATTGCCTTTGTATCTTCGAACTGGTCTAGGCAGTGTTCATACTTGGTGTATGCCGAGGATTTAAAGTTTTCCGGTAGATCTGAGTCGTCAGATTCTACGATTGCGTCATATGCCGCTTGGAGACGTGTCCAGAAATTGTCTAAATTATCTTTTTTGATTTCTAGGACCGATTCAGAATTGTCTTGAATCGGTGAAGATAAAAATCGAGTGCAGTATCGTATCAAACTGTCACTCTCAGCAATGAATTTTGTATAACAAATGTCTTTACCCCTCTTTAGTTTTGTAGCACCTTGCTTTGAGCGTGTAGCTTCAGCCGGTGTACACGGACTTTTTTCGTCTGAAATCATCTTTGGAACTTTTAGCAACTGAGTTGTTTTCGATTCCTTTGAGTCTGAGTTCATTTAAAATATGTATAGAATGAATCAAAACGTCTTAGCGAAAACTAGACTTGTAGATAAAATGTCGAATAGAAGACTCTTTGTATGTAAAAATATCATTTCAAAATATTTTCGTATATATGAAGCGATTACTTAATTGCAAAACTTAAATAACTCTTCTTATGTCGAGTGGTTAATTTAAAACTTTTATTTATTTCGTTTCTCAACTTTGCTATATAGGAATTGGTTAAATTGCACGAGTCGTTAAAGCACGTGTGTGCTTAGCAAGCGCAAAAGATAGAAGAAAGATATTTTCTGTATGCATTACAGACAAAGCGGGCGCTGACACGAAGGACAGTGGAAACGTCAGTAATGAAGGAAATTCGTCAGGGCTGCATTTTGGTAATGTGGTTGCCACCACATGTCTCCCCTTCTTTGTGAAATAAATTAGGTTGCGAAATGAACGTGTTTTTTTTGTTTTTCCCTCGTTCTAGCGTTTTGGCCTGCTGCGTCCGAGTGGTCGAGTGTTCCTTGATCATTCGCTACGATGTACGCCGGTTTCAAACGATCGATAGAAACTGGGATGTCTTTTCCATTGATATGAACGGTGAAATACTTGGCGTATCGGGCCGCGACTCGGTATGGGCCGTCGTATGGATGGCTAAATGAAGGACCAATTTGTCCGCGGCGGACAAAAACGTGGCTAGTGTGATCCAAGTCCCTGAATTTAAAAACGCGATACTTAGCGTGGCGTGACATTTCTGCAGGAGTAAGTCCACGGAAGTGATTTTGCAGAACTTTTATGAGTTCAGGTGCGCTGAGGTCTCGTGAGGATGGTGCGAGAAATTCTCCAGGTAGGCGAATGGTTTCGCCGTAAACTAATTCCGCCGGGGTAGCCCCGATGTCCTCCTTCCAGGCCGATCGAAGCCCCAGCAGGACGGCTGGTAGAGCGTCGTACCACGACTCGTTGTGACAGAGTAATGCTGCTTTAAGCTGACGATGAAGTCTCTCAACGAGGCCGTTTGCTTGTGGGTGGTAAGCCGTGGTTACGATGTGTCTTGCACCTAGGAGGTTGTTGAGTTTATTAAAAAGATCTGATTGGAACTGCATACCTTGATCTGAAGTGATTCTGGCTGGGACGCCATAGCGGGCGATCCAGTTCAGCATGAATGCACGTGCCACAGTGTCGGCTCGTGCGTCTTCTAGCGGTATGGCTTCTGGAAATCGGGTAAAGCGATCGACGGCAGTAAGGCAGTATCGATGCCCCTTTGATGGAAGCAAAGTTATTAAATCGACGTGAACATGCTGGAAACGTTGGGTTGGTTGTTCAAAGTTTGATATGGGTGAGATGTTATGTCTCGTTATTTTATTTTGCTGGCACGCAATGCAAGTTTTTGCCCAGTTTCGGCAGTCTTTATTGATAGATGGCCATACGTAGCGCTCTGCGATAAGTTTTCTGGAGCCTCTTTGTCCTGGGTGTGCCAGAGAATGCAACGACTCAAAAACTTGTTTTCTTAATGGTGCTGGCACGTAAGGGCGTAATCTCCCGGTAGAAACGTCGCAATATAACTCTACATCTGGTTCTTTATATAAAATTCGTTGGAGTTTCAATGATGAGTTGGTATTTTCCATTATGTCTTGAAGCTGATTGTCGTTTTTTTGTTGGGTAGCGAGCTCAGTAAGTGTCACGGCGGTTGAAATCGCGTCTACCCGAGACAGAGTGTCGGCCACGATGTTTTCGTTGCCTGCAACGTGTTTGATCTCAGTGGAGAATTGCGCGATGAGGTCAAGTCTGCGGAACTGCCAAGGGGATGCCTTATCTAAACGCTGTTTAAAAGCGTGAACCAGTGGTTTATGGTCCGTAAAAATTGTTACGTGCCGCCCCTCGAAGATGTGTCTGAAATGTTTTACAGACTCGTATATGGCTTGTAATTCGCGATCGTATGTCGACCGCTCGGACGATTTTTCGTCCAGCTTCTTGCTAAAAAACGCCAGTGGTTGCCATGAGTTATCAATTTTCTGCTGCAAAACAGCGCCGACAGCGTGTTGTGACGCATCTGTGAAAATAGCCCAATCTGCGTCGCTGCTAGGGTGAGCGAGCTGTGTGGCCTTGGCCAGAGCGTTTTTGCAGCATCCGAAGGCGGTCTCCAGTTCTTGGGTCCATGCGACAGGTTGAGAGCTTTTGGTGGTGGATCCTTCCAAAAGTTTGTTAAAAGGCGCTAATAATTGTGCAGCATGTTTAATAAATTTTCTGTAGAAATTGATTGTACCTAAAAAGGAGCGTAAGCTCTTAATTGTTGAAGGTCTGGGGAAGTCCAAAATTGCCGATATTCGTTCAGGCAGTGGTTTGATGCCTGTTTCTGAAATTGTGTGGCCCAAGAATGCGACCTCTCTTTGTGCGAGTTTGGTCTTTGCGGCGTTTATCGTAAGCCCAACGTCTTGTAGGCGTTGAAATAAGGTTCGCAAGTGTTCCATGTGTTGATTTTCGTTGTCTGAAGCGACGAGGATGTCGTCAATGTAGGCGTAGACAAATGGCATATCTCGGGTGATCTCGTCCATGAAACGTTGGAACGTCTGTGCCGCATTCCGAAGCCCGAAGGTCATGAAAGGAAATTCAAATAATCCGAACGGGGTTATAATCGCTGTTTTGGGAATGTCCTTTGGAGCGACCGGGATTTGGTTGAAGGCGCGGACGAGGTCAATAGTAGAGAATATTTTTTTTGTGTATAGAGTGGCGGCGAAATCTTCTAAATAACGGACGGGGTATCTGTCGGGTATAGTCCGATCATTGAGGCGTCTGTAATCCCCACAAGGGCGCCAATCTCCTGATTTCTTTGGCACCAGGTGTAGCGGTGATGCCCATGGGCTGTTGGATCGCCGGGCGAGGCCAATCTTAATCATTTTTTCAAATTCTGCCTTAGCGATGATAAGACGATCAGGTGCAAGTCTTCGTGCTTTGCTTGTGACAGGAGGTCCCTCCGTAGTTTTGATATAATGTCGAGTTTGGTGTTTGGTGAATTTTGGTAGGCCGTCTGGTTTGGTTACGTCAGGGAATTCTGAAAGTAATTTCCAAAATGGTGTTAAATGATCAATTTGTAAAGTTTTGATTGAATACGACTTAACAAAAGGGGTGTTCCCCCTTGAAGATAACTGAGTTTTCTGGTCTATTATGCGTTTATGTTTCAGATCAACGATGAGGCCGAAATGGCTGAGAAAATCTGCTCCGATGATAGGTCGTGGAACATCAGCTAAGACAAAACGCCAGGTTAATTCTTTTTGAAGACCAAAATCGGGGGTTTTAAAAGCGCATCCGTATGTGTTGATAATTGTGCCGTTGGCGGCGTAGAGTTGGTAATTGAGTGGTTTCTGAAAACGAGTTGATTGATTGTACGGGAAAACTGAGACGTCGGAGCCTGTGTCGATTAAAAATTGAACGTTTGTGGACAGGTCTTTTACGAAAAGGCGGCATGAGGCTGCAGGGGAGTCGACTGCCGCTACTAACGACTCCTGTTGAAGTTTTCCTCGTATTTGCATCCGGTTGTACATTTTTGCGCGTTGGCGCCAAACTTGGCGTGGTACCAGCAAAGCCCTCCGGATGAAGTTGCTGGTAGCACGCGAGATCTGCTACGTGATCTAGGCCGTTGCTGAACGCTCCGTTCACGTGAGCGCGCTACGATGGCTGAAAGTTCTGCTAGGTGTTCTGCCAAGGCTGCTACTTGCGTCTCCAGGTCTGAAACAGCTGCTATGCCGGCCGGTTTAATCACCTCGTGAAGCTTGTCGGCTGCAGCCCCGAGTTTATTGAGATCAGCCTGTTCCTGTATGACGAGGCATGCGCGCATTTGGGGAGGAAGGTGTGATAGCCATCGCGCCTTGAGAACTTCCTCATCAATGTCCGGGACGAGACTACGGAGATGACGCAGGTGTTGAGATGGAGTTTTGTCACCTAGGCTCTCTCCGTCCAATAATTGTATAAGATTAGCTTCTTTAGATTTTGAGAAGCGTGCAATAAGTGCCTCTTTAAGTTTTCTGTATGGATTGGTAATAGGTGGTGCCAAAATTATATCTTCGACTGTGGAGGCTGATCTAGTGTCAATTAAAGGCACGGCCACGTGGAATTTGTCGACTTCTGTTAGAATGCTCCGCATTCTGAATTGCGACTCGAGTTGCGCAAACCATAACGCAGGTTTTTCGCTGTAAAATGGTGGAGCTTTGATGGAGATTTCCCTAGAAATCTGAATGTTTGATTGCGACGGAGTGCTGATTGAGTCGTCCAGAGACATTTTGCGTTGAAATGTGGTGTTGAAAGTGCGATTGCAGCGTTAATTTAGGTTATGGCTGCTTGCAATGTTCCTAACGTGCGGGGTCACCAATTGAAGCGATTACTTAATTGCAAAACTTAAATAACTCTTCTTACGTCGAGTGGTTAATTTAAAACTTTTATTTATTTTGTTTCTCAACTTTGCTATATAGGAATTGGTTAAATTGCACGAGTCGTTAAAGCACGTGTGTGCTTAGCAAGCGCAAAAGATAGAAGAAAGATATTTTCTGTATGCATTACAGACAAAGCGGGCGCTGACACGAAGGACAGTGGAAACGTCAGTAATGAAGGAAATTCGTCAGGGCTGCATTTTGGTAATGTGGTTGCCACCACATATATGTATGCATATAATTGGACGAGAACTCTTTTAAGCAAATAAGAGTTATCAACGAAATTGATATAAAGATAAAACGTATTTGATACTAGCGAACTCTTTTAAGTTAATAAGAGTTTTAAAATGAAATAAATAATTAATCTTAAGTGAAATTTGATTTAATGATTATTATTTTTTTTTTTTAAATGACCGGAAATTATTTTAAGTATTTTATTTTTCTGTGTATATTTCTTTTATATATGCTTTAGGTCCAAATGTCCAATAGGGTATACCTATAGGTGGATATTTTATTTATTATGTGCTAATGAGCGCTCGTATTAGAGATCACTGCACTTTGTACATATGCATGTATGTACATATGTATTACACTTTTGTTTTTTACTCAATCCTGCTTGTTTTTGTTGATCAAAAATCAAGGAGTATTGCGGGAAATATGCCAATGTGGACTTTGAATATATTTATACGCAATCCTGCTTGGTTTTGTTGGACGAAAACCAAGGGGTATCGCGGAATAGATGTCATTGTGGACTTTGAAGCAATGAGCGTATCTACATATGAGACAATACACTTTTGTACAAATATTTATTTATGAAAAGAAAGTTGTTATGAAAAAAATCTTTTTGTTATATAATTTGTACCCGATGTCGATCGGGTATACTTTTCAGTATATACTATTGTATATATGATATTTATATGCGCCCGTATGTGCATATATATATACGCATGTATGTAAATATGTATATATGTTCGTACGAAGAAAACCACGAAAGAGAATTAACCGACCGCAGGTAATTTTCTCAAGTTCACTCGTGTTTATGTATATAAGTATATATTTATAATCGCGCCGCATATACAAGTGTATGTATATACATATGTTCGCAGAGATAAGAAGCCGCGAAAAGAATTTAATAGTCTTTTAATATTAGATATGAATGTACATATGTATATGTATGTATATTTGAAATATGTTAATTTGAATATTGTTTAACTTAGCGAAAGAGCAAGTTATGCTCTTTGTCTGTTATAGCGGTATATGTAACATATATGTATGTATGTATGATATACAATTTTATTTCCGCATATGCTTTTTGATTGATTTTTGTTTTTTTTTTTTCTTGAGATTGCCGTTGCCTATATTAAGCAATCCTGCTTATACTTAATTAAGTATAAGGGGTATTGCTGGAATAACTGCAAATAAATACTTGAAAGTTTTTTTTTGTTTTTATTGGTATTGGGATGATTTTTGTGTTATAACACAACGGTAAACATTTACCGGCAATCACTAATCCGCTGTATACATTACCAAACTGCTTTGTTAGGTTACCCTGTCGTAAGGTGGATAATTGTTGTTCGATTAAATATATCGATCGTTTGTCTGCGTACGTAAAGTCTAGTCTCGCGATTATTGCGTCGAAATTTAAAACAGTGTTGAAGGATGCCAAAATGGCATCAACAGAAGCTTTTATTTTATTTCTAATTATACCAACTGCTTGGTAGTGTCTAGAATTTCCCTGGTAACTTCTGAAAACTTCGTAAGATGTATGGGCAGCTTGTCGCCAAGACACATATGTACTGATTTGCACGTCAAATTCTGGTAATGATTTTAACAGATCAAGGGGTTCGTCGCACTTTACATTCGGTAATATTTTTACCGGTTGGTACATTTTTGGCGTTTGACCAGTGGTCAATGTAGTCATTTGCTCCGTTAATCGTTGGAGCATAACCTCGAAAGTCTGTCTTTGTTGTTCGAGAGCGCTTGAGACGGCTGCTTGAACCACTGCGGCTACCTGATTTGAATCCATTTTACTGGTCACCTGTAGTTTAATAATTCTTTCTAAGAGGTTTTCTAATTCTGAGTCACTCATAGACTTGGAAATTATAATTGAATAGACTTGTAACCGTTCCTATGGTCGAATCAGTCAATCACACTCTTTTGTTGACATAGCTAGATAATTTCAGTTATTTATTACAATTTTCTTCACAAATTCTGTTTCTAAACACAATGCTTTTGGGAAAAGACTACACTGTTTCTTTTCTATTAAACTCTGGAAAACTTGTTTCACAAAATTTTATGATTAGCTCCTTATTTTCTAAAATAAATTCCTTTCCGTATATTTTGAAAACTTAGTTTTAAATCAAAAGAAATTATAATGTTTTTATTTTAATAAGCACTCTACTTACAATACTCGAAACATGTTTTTTATTATAAACTGCTTTCTGATGAATCCTCGGATCCTTGGAGTCCTTGTAGGATACGTTTTTAAAGATTGTAGCGATTCTCTGTGAGTCCTTGTAGGATACGTTTTTAAAGATTGTAGCGATTCTTTGTGAGTCCTTGGGCCCCTTGAAGTCATTAAAGACACTCAACCGCAAAATACCTTGGTGATTTTTACTTTCTGGAGAATCCTTTGTATCTTCTTTACCCGGTTGGGCGTCAATTATTTTTAGGCACTAGTGCGCTTTATTCAGGCTCGATCAGAACTAAACTCTAAAACATTCTTACTCTTAAGTCTAAGCCTAAGCCGTCCTCACTGCCGCTGCCGTCGTCGCTGTCGTTGCTATGTTTTGTCAGATGCAGTGTCAGCGAATCCCACGATTACGCCGACTTGCGTGTAGTGTAAGTCGTCGCTTGTTTGCGCTATATTTGTGCTGCGCCAGCGGATCCCACGGCTACGGTAGCTTGTGAGTATCGTTTGTTGTTGCTTGTCGTTGGATCATAACTCGGGCCGTTGGTCATGGACTGGGGTGGTGTTAATGTTCAGCATTGCCTGAAACGGATGTTAGGCAGACAATGCTGACTTGGTATTTTGGTGGTTTGCGTTTCGAGTTAACTTATGTATAGGCAGTGCATTTAGAAAAAATTCCATAAATTTACATTTAGGTATAAAACCGATTTTCTGGCATGTAGACATTTAGAAATCCATATCAAGTTGCTTCCAATTATTAAATTCACATATTAAAGTTAATTAACTTTCTTCATCTTACTAAAGTTGACATAAAGCCATAACGGCAGTGCATTTGGAAAAATTCCACAATTTTCCATTTAGGTATAAAACCGATTTTCCTGCATTTAAACATTTAGCAATCCATATCGAGTTGATTCAAATCATTAACTTCACATATTCAAGTTAATTAACCTTCGTCATCTTACAGAAGTTGGCATTAAGCCAAAACGGCAGTGCATTTGGAAAAATTCCACAATTTTAAATTTAGGTATAAAACCGATTTTCCGGCATTTAAACATTTAGCAATCCATATCGAGTTGATTCAAATCATTAACTTCACATGTTAATTAACCCTTATCTTCTAACTCAAGTTGACATATGCCATAACGGCAGTTTTTTTGTTGTTTTTTTATTTAACTTTACTATTATTTATTGAATCTACCCTGCTTAAGAGCCTAACAATAAGTTTTCGAATGTTAAACTACTCACTTAATTTACACCCTACATGGGTGATTATTATTATTATTATTTTTGTTTTTTTGGTTGTTTTAAACTGGGCCTAAGATATATTACGTCTGGGCTGGTAGGTCGTTTCTACGTAATCTTGAGCTCCTGTTCACACGCAATAAAGATCTTGCTAGTTGGTTTAGGTGAACCGATAGTTTCAATGCATACTTTGCGCTTCGGTGCTCTATTTCAGTTCGTACGTCTGGAATTCTTAAGTCGCGTTGGATGTTCTTATTTCGGATATAACACTGTGCTCCGGTGATTGTAAGAAGAATTTTTGATTGCGCACGATGAAGAATATCAGCAGTGCATTTGGAAAAAAATTCCATAACTTTACATTTAGTTACAAAACCGATTTTATTGCATATATGTATCGACAGTGCATTTGGAAAAAATTCTATAATTTTATATTTAGGTATAATCAGATTTTCTTGAATGTACACATTTAGAAATATATATCAAGTTGCTTCAAATTTTTAAATTCACATATTAAAGTTAATTAACTTTCTTCATCTTACTCAAGTTGGCATAAATCCATAACGGCAGTGCCTTTGGAAAAATGCCAAAATTTTACATTTATGTATGTACAAAACCGACTTTATTGCATATATACATATATAGGCAGGGCATTTGGAGAAAACTCCATAATTTTACATTTAGGTATAAAACCGACCTTCGGGCATGTACACATTTAGAAATCCATATCAATTTGCTTCAAATCATTAACTTTACATATTAAAGTTAGTTAACCTTCATCATCTCACCAAAGTTGACATAAAGCCATAACGGCAGCGATTTTGGAAAAATTCCACAATCTTATATTTTAGTATTAAATCGAATTTTGTGTATACGTTAACAATAGTTAACGTACTGAAGTTCCCATGCTGCCAAAAATTGCAATGTTCGTTCACTTCATGCGCGATCAAATTAAATGTTTGGTCAGCCGTTGTAATTCGATGTTCAGCTCGTTGCATGAGCATGGCACATGAGCGTGGAAAATGCTTATTCAAGCAATTAGCTACCGACGCTAACGGCAGCAGCGACGGTAAGAAAAGTACAGTTTTAGAAGGAAACTCAACGTGTTAACACATTTCAAGTAACTTTGGGTAGTCGACAACACCGTCGTTACCACAGAAGGAGTTATAGAAAGTTGATCAAAATAACTAACACATTTCAAAGTAAATTTGTGTCGTCGACAACACCGTCGCTACCGCAGAAGGAGTTATAGAAAGTGGATCAAGAATGACTAACACATTTCAAAGTAACTTTGGGTCGTCGACAACAACGTCGCTACCGCAGAAGGAGTTATAGAAAGGTGATCAAAATTAACTGGCGCCCAACCAGTGGAAACCCACGCAGAAAGGACCACCACCATCACTAGCACCATCACCGTCACCTGGAGGCAGAGGAATCAAGACCACACCGATAAATTATGAAAGTGAAACTTTTTTTTTCACTCCGCCTTCTGTTCATAATTATATTAGTGACAATTTGACAATTCAAGTGTGGTTGTAATAAACAGAGTTGTACTTTGAACTCCTGTTTCCCATTTTTGTTTTTTTTTTGTGCACTTACGTTCGCTACCCGTCCGTGCCATCTTAACTACCTTGCATGAGCAAACTTGAGGCTAGTGAACTGTGTGACAGACTTAACAACCAACTTTTAACAAGCAAACGTCTCAGGCGCGAACAAGACATGAATGAACAACAACTGCAGGGTATTATCAATGCGGCCGTCATCGCCGCACTACAAGTACAAAGGAAAGACTTTGAAACTAAGCTAGAGCAGCTTACAAACCGGTTTCAGGCCACAAATGTTACAGCTGCTGAAGTTAAGACTTACGAACCAATAAAAATCATAGACGGGGTAGAATGTCATGAAGGTCTGGATGCAGTTAAATAACTTTCAGAGTTCGATGGCTCACAGGAGCAATATGTCTCCTGGCGGCAGGCGGCTATGGCCGCGTATGATATATTTAAAACTTACCTGGGTAGTTCAAAACACTACCAAGCTGTCCTTATAATTCGCAACAGAATTAGGGGATCGGCTGATGCAGTTTTAGCATCATTCAACACGGTCCTTAATTTCGACGCTATCATTAGCCGTTTAGATTTTACATATTCAGACAAGCGACCATTGCATCTGCTCTAGCAAGAGCTAGCAACGCTAAGGCAAGGACAATTGTCGATTATTCAATTTTATGAGGAGGTTGAGAAAAAACTCACACTTCTCACAAATAAAACTACAATGACGTTTGACACCGACCAGGCGCGGTACATGAATGACAAGCATAGGGCCGATGCACTGCGCGTATTCGTCTCCGGGTTAAGGAGAAACCTCACGGATGTTCTGTATGCGGCCCAGCCTAAAGATTTGCCCTCGGCTCTTGCAATGGCCCAGAAAATAGAAGGAAATCACGATAGGCACGCATTTGCGGCCCAGTTTGCAATACCGTTGGAGGAAAAAAACCTCAGACAACCTCAAAACCGATCTTATCAGAAGCAGTCCGACATTCAGTACAGGACTGGAAAAGACCCCTATTTCACCAGGGAGCAAGGAGCTCGTCCTTCAAAGCACGACCAAGTTGAGAAAATGGAAGTCGATCTATTCTCGAAGTTCCATCAGAGGACTAACTTTCCAAACCAGAACAACCAGATTACGTCAGTCAACCACAAGGTGCGTTCAAGAGACCTGCGAATTCTCAAGGAACGTCGGACTACAGACGCCAGAGGATTAACCATTTGACGGAAGAAAGAAGCGAAATATATGAAAAGCAGTACGATCAAGCCGCTTATGATGCAGCGGCAAAAATAGAAGCTGAAAATGAAGCTGAATATGAAGAAGATGCGCTTAATTTTTTAGCGGAGAGTCCTTGCTCCCGTTCATCCAACGATATCCCGGACATTGCTGCCAGACTAGAGAAAGCCCAACAAAAACAGCTGGAGTGGAGTAATGCCTCCCGCCAAACTAGAATCTTCGAAGTTGGAGAAAAGGTCCTGGTAAGGTCCAACAAGAGACTAGGCGACAAGGTCAAGGATAGACGCTGATCTAGGAACAACCGTTCTTATTAAAGGGAGGGTGGTCCACAAGGACAACCTCAAGTGAAACTCTCGACATAATACCCTTTTTACATAGTTTTTATTTTGAATTTCAAGCATACGCCCATCTTCGCACTTTTGACTTGGACTGCAGTAATTTGGAACGAGACGAGGTACATAAGGCACATATCAAACTTAACGGAATATGAACAATACATACAAGAAACCACAGACTTGATTAGCGTTCCCGTTGGTCTTGGCTCCTCAGTGGGCCAGACTTCTCAGCTGAGCTCTAAGCTACCGGAGGGGCGGCAGGTCGCGGATAGCCTGACGGCCTGTAGTAGCAGGTTAGTTGCGAAATAAGCCATGACGAATACGCAACCCCCGACGAGGAGCGGCAGGAGTGGAGGTTGTGGTAAAAAAGCTAGCTAAGCTGATGAAACCCCTGCGACAGAGGCGAGTCGATACCGCCTCTCAAAAATAGGTGTCCCCCCCATCATGCATGGGCATGGTGGGTAATATAAAAATCCAGGCGCGACAGACTCACAATGAGCGGCTTCCTGGTCAGCGTCTGTTCACCATGTCAGGTGCGGCTGTTAAAGTTTTGACCGATGTACATCGCGGCGCACTGGGAGTCCCTTTAAATCTTTTCAGCGATTTCTTTGCTGCCGAGATGGATAGGTGATGTGAGCTTGCTCTGCCGAGGTGTTAGCCGCGGTGTCTATCAGTAACCAGCCACTTCGGGCTCTAGTCAAGGAGTGTGCATTGGGCGCAAGATTAGTAGTCTGCGTTGCCCCGGGCGAGCTTTGGTCCGTCCGTGTTTACCGGGACCAGTAAAGCGAAGAACAGGCCTCAGGGAACTGGGGTAGGTGCATAGCCAGCGAGGGTACACCCGCTCCTGTTTATTTCGGCCCGCCCCCCTACACACGATGCGCTGGTACAATAGAAAGGAATGGATTTGTATATGAGAAAAAATAACAACATAAACGACAGCAGAAGAAGCAGCAACAGTAGCAGTAACATCTATGCTACTATACTGGGAAATGACACGGGAAACCCGAAATACCCCAACAATACCAAAGCGGCAGGAACTGACTTGCAAAGGACACCCGTAATGGAAATAGATCCATTCAAGCAGTCCTCGCGACTTAGTAGATCTCCAATAAAGATGCTAAGCGTAGAAAAACCGACGCGGACAAGATCGTCGCCACCGGCGCGGTGCTGCAAGACAACACGCCGCAAGCGAAGGCAGTAAAACCTTGCGGCGACTACATGACGGAGATTGGTGAGGAAATTAAAAAGATGATAGATTTGATGCGCCCACCGCAGCGAACAATAAACAACAATCTTAGGGACCTCGTTGGCAATATAACGAAGATGTACGAAAAAGCCTTAGAGGAATACCAGAAAAGCAAGGAAGCAAGACGGAATATTCTAAATATGCCTGTAACAACGGAAATAACGCCTAAGAGACCTCGCGAGGGAAAACAGGCGAAAAGGCGGACTCCTCCAAAAAGAATAAAACCACCCATGGAGAAGAAACAAAGAAGGCTAAAAATAACGAGGAAAAAGTAGATACGTTAACCTCAATCAACAAAGGAAAGGCACCGGGAAAGCAAGATGGCTGGACGGAAATAAAAAAGAAAAAGATGGCAGCATATAAGCATCGACCAAGGCCTGATGCGATAGTGATCGAGCGAACTGTTAACATGACATACAGCGATATCCTAAAGGCGGTTAAAAAAGAAGATGCGCTCCAGAAACTGGGTGAAAGTGTAACCAGGATAAGGAAGACAGCTAAAGGGGAAATTTTAATGGAACTTAAGAGCGCGCAAATGGAACACACTGCTGACTACACCAGCGAAATAGGCAAAGTACTTGGAGATCAAGCCAAAATTAAAGCCCTAACGAGTGAGACCACTGTGGAAATCCGGGATCTGGATGAAATTACAGGAGAGGAAGACATTGCCTATGAGACAATGCCTATCAGAGGCATTAGGGCGTCATACGCAGGCACCCAAACAGCTGTGATAAGCCTCCCCGCCTTACAGGCTAGGCTACCTATTGAAGCCAAAAAAATCAAAATAGGATGGGTTGTGTGTAGAATTAGGGAGAAGCCTAACCTTAAAAAATTCTTTCGTTGCTTGGAATATGGCCATCTAGCGAGAACCTGCAAAAACTCAGACGATAGGAGTCAGTGCTGCCTCAAATGTGGGGAGAAAGGGCACTTCGCAAAGACATGCAGCAAGGAGCCGTCCTGCAGTGCATGTAAAAAACAAGGAAAAGAAAAGTCTGACCATCAGATAGGCAGCAAGAAATGTCCTTTCTACCAAGAAGCGTGCAAAAGAGCCAAAATATGAGAGTTCTACAGCTCAACCTCAACCACTGCGAAGCAGCTCAAGATCTACTTACGCATACAGTGTTTGAGCAGAAAATCGACGTGGCAATAGTCTGCGAACAATATAAAAACATTTGCGCAGCAACGTGGACCTCCGACCTAACGAGCAAAGCGGCCATTTGTGCCTGTGGAACAAACGTGTTCCAAGAAAAGCCACTAACAGGACAAGCCTATTACACGCGGGCAAAAATATGCGAAATAAACTTTTATAGTTGCTACATTCCGCTAAGCATCGCACAAGATGAATATGAAAGAATAATCGATAATCTAGTACGAGAAGTGTCGAACACCGCAATGAACATAGTGGCAGGTGACTTCAATGCATGGGCAGTGGAGTGGGGTAGCGCGTACACAAATAGACGGGGAGAAACCCTTCTGAACGCCTTTTCGGTACTGAACACCGTCTTGCTGAATACTGGTAACAGAAATACTTTCGAAAAAAACGGCCGCGGTTCTGTAATC
Source organism: Bactrocera neohumeralis (assembly GCF_024586455.1). Taxonomy (NCBI): domain Eukaryota; kingdom Metazoa; phylum Arthropoda; class Insecta; order Diptera; family Tephritidae; genus Bactrocera; species Bactrocera neohumeralis. Next base: position 29,715 of record NW_026094755.1, on the reverse strand, counting down.
GATATAACGTTCGCTAGTAGCTCTCTAGTGCGGTCGTGTACATGGCAAGTGAGTGACCTGTACACACACAGTGACCACTTGGCAATTCTGCTAGAAATCGACAGAACGCACAAATTGCCTAAGTCTCTTAAAAAGGTTCAAACCAGAGGCTGGAAAGCCGAAACACTTGATGAGGATATCTACAAATTAATGTTAGAAGACAACCCGAACTACGCTATGGACATAGAACAGAAGGCTGAATGCCTAGTTAAACATGTCAGTAAAGCCTGCGATGCCGCTATGTGTAGGACAAAACAAGGCACATACAGGAAAGCCGCATACTGGTGGAATGAGACTATTGAGGCCCTGAGAAGTGAATGCCACAAAGCTAGGCGCCAGTGTCAAAGGCGACGACAAACGCCAGAATTCTTGATGCTAACCGAGCACTTTAAACGAAAGCGGAATGAACTGAAGAAATCAATAAAGAAGAGCAAAGCCTGTTGCTTTAAAGAGCTATGCAACAAGGTCGAAGAAAACCAGTGGGGTGATGCATACAAAATCGTCATGTCAAAGCTTAAAGGCCATAAAGGACAAGCGCCTACATGCCCTAGACTATTAAAGACGGTTGTCCAAACGCTCTTTCCGACGCAACTGTTACAAAAGCAGCAAGTAAAAGAAGCTACAAACGTACTACTAGTTACTGACCAAGAAACTATTGAAGCATCAGAAAGATTTGCAAACACTAAAGCATCAGGCCTAGATGGCATACCAAATAAGGCCCTGAAACTCGCTATTAAATATAAACTCACCCCATTTACGGAAGTTTATACGCAATGCTTACAGGAAGGTGTATTCCCTAAGATTTGGAAAAAGCAGCGGCTGGTGCTTATACAAAAGCCAAATAAACCAGCAGGAGAGCCAGGCTCCTACCGACCATTATGTATGTTGGACACAATGGGGAAAATACTGCGTGCGGCTAGAACAACATCTAGAAAGACAGCCTCCGGGCTTAGCCGAAAACCAATATGGTTTTCGAAGGCACAGGTCGACAATAGATACCATAAATAAGCTAACAGAGATCGCATGCAATGCAATTGAAGGAACCAGATGGTTATATGGCACCAAAGAATACTGCGCGGTTGTGACGTTCGACGTAAAAAATGCCTTCAACTCGGCCTATTGGCCGCATATCATGGAAGCCCTGAAACAAAAGAAGACACCACTTTACCTACTGAAGATCATATCTAGCTACCTCTGCGACAGATTACTGCTATATGACACAGAAGAAGGTCCTAAAAACTGCACTGTAACAGGCGGTGTACCACAAGGCTCAGTACTAGGGCCACTACTGTGGAATGTTTTATACGACGGTGTGCTCCGCCTCCCTCTGCCCAAAGAAATACAAATAATCGGGTACGCTGATGATATAGCAGTAACGGTAGTGGCAAAAGAAATAAGCCAGATTGAGGACCTATGCAACCACGTGGCGATAAAAATAAAAGAATGGCTCATAAAAGCAAAGCTCCAGCTAGCAGGCCAAAAAACTGAAGCGGTACTAATAACGAGTAGAAAAAAGTTAGAGGCGACTACGCTCAACATCGATGGATACAATATCCCAACGCAACAATCGTTGAAATACCTAGGTGTAATTATTGACGCGAGGCTAAATTACCGGACCCACATCGAGAAAGCCTGTGAGAGAGCAGCAAAGGTGACGGCTGCATTAGCGAGAATCATGGCCAATATAGGTGGACCTAGTCAAAACAGACGCGCTCTTCTAGCAAAAGTTAGCCAGTCAGTACTTATGTACGCCGCACCCATATGGGGACCAGCATTGCTGCGCAAAACATATGCGAATACGACAAAAGAAGTAGTTCGGTTAAGTGCGATCAGGGTAGCTTGCGCTTTCCGGACTGTATCACACGAAGCGGCTGGAATTATTTCAGGTATCATGCCTCCAAATATTATGTCGATGGAGCTAAAAAGAATTTATGACAAAGCGAAAAACGCGGGCAGACGGCTAAATAAACAAGAGAAGCAGCAAGAAAGACAAACCAGCCTAAACGAGTGGCAGAAACGATGGGACGAAACAACAAAGGGTAGATGGACACGCACGTTAATCAGAAACTTGCAGGTGTGGATAGAGAGAAATCACGGTTAAACGGACTATTACTTGACGCAGTTCCTGACTGGGCACGGCTGCTTCAGAGAGTATTTACACAAATATGGACATGACGATGGGTTTAACTGCTCTTTTTGCGGAAACGGGATTGAGAGCGCGTGGCACATTTTCTTTCTGTGCCCCCGTTATAAAGATGAAATAGAGGAGCTAGAGCAACTTCTCTCAGAGCGGCTAACCCCTGAAAATATTGTACCACACATGCTACGTTTCCAAAAGGTGTTGAAGTTTGTTAGAGAATGGAGCGCGACAGCCCTAATAGAGCTTAAAAGGAAGGAATGGCAAAGAAAGAGCGAAAGACGGGTGATCAACTTGGAAACTTCTTAGAACGAGAGCCAACCGGCTGAAGCTATCCTTGCGAAGAAATGCCTAGCGGCGGTCCCGCAAGGAAAATAAATAGCTTGAGGAGACGGAGTTAGGGTTTAGTACATAGGCGTCCTACTACGCACGTTTCCGCACTTGTTAACAATGGCGGCACATGCGCGAGTAGGATGAATCGTGCATGCCGCCCGAAACAGGACGGTATCTTTCGAAGCTTCCCCCTCCGGCAAAAACAAAAAAAAAAAACAAAAAAACTTGATTAGCGTCTTCCCACAATTACACAAGAGAAAGATCCTAGAAGAAGACACCAGGCATTTACGTACTTTATTAGGGACATTAGGAGTACACCATAGGCATGCTCGGAGCCTTAACTTTTTGGGCTCCGCCCTGAAGGTAATAGCCGGCACACCTGACTTCAATGACTTACTACAGACAAGACTAACGGAGCAAGAGCTAATACAGTCAAACAATAGGCAGATCGTCATTAATTCCAAAACTCAAGAGCAGATTAACGACTTCACGAATACGGTAAATGAAATTCTCAATGTAAAGAAGAGGGAAGAAATAGATTCATCGCACCTCTACGAAGCACTTTTGACTAGAAACAGAATTTTAACACCAGAGATTCAAAATTTTATAATTACAATCACACTGGCTAAATTCAATATAATAAACCCTGCTATTATTGATGCAGCTGATTTGGAGGCGGTTATGAAGGAGAATTTCACAGAAGTTACAATAACCCAATTGCTTAGAGTTAAGGTTTTAGCAAGTAAGGAAGTTGTAAGTTTTATTATCGGTTTTCCTAGACCTAAGTTATTATGTAAGAAGATTACTATTTTTCCCGTATCGCATGCTGGCCGTATATTACATTTACTGGACAACATTATAGCTGACTGCGGAGGCAACATTACTGCTGTTATATCCTGCATTGATACGCCAATGGTAACGTTCTGTAAAGAAGCCGAAACTGAAACTTGCGCAAAAAGCCTACACTCCGGCGCTGTAGCACACTGTGCCACCAAGCCCAGCGTCGTCGTCGACGATGTCGTCGTCGTCAATGGTATAGTTTTGATAAACGATGCAATAGTCAAGGCTAGCATAGAAAATGGCCCTGAAATGTTTATTAATGGCACTTATCTTGTTACATTCGAACGCACCGCTTTTATCAATGACACCAAATACATTACTCTCAATGGATACTCGAAGAGACTTCCACAACAAGCTGCCTCAGCACGGATCAACATAACCTCCCATCATAACCTACTAAGCCTACCATTTCTCCACAAGCTAAGTGAAGCAAACTTGCGGCACATCACTGAATTACGCATACGAACGATTGCTACACCACTAGTAACCGCAGTAATTTGTGCCACAATCGCCGAAATCCTTGCTGGATCAATCATCTTACTAAAGCGTAGGCGGCGAAGAGAAACTTCTAAGGTGGTCCGTCAAGTGCTGGAAAGGTTGGGTATGGCCGAGGACGACCATGTTTTGAAGGAGGGAGTAGTTAACAATAGTTAACGTACTGAAGTTCCCATGCTGCCAAAAATTGCAATGCATGCAGTCTGCATCGTTCACTTCATGCGCGATCAAATTAAATGTTTGGTCAGCCGTTGTAATTCGATGTTCAGCTCGTTGCATGAGCATGGCACATGAGCGTGGGAAATGCTTATTCAAGCAATTAGCGACCGACGCTAACGGCAGCAGCGACGGTAAGAATAGTAGGCTAGCAGTAAGCTTACGAATCATTAAATAAACAGTTTTAGATCGAAACTCAACGTGTTAACACATTTCAAGTAACTTTAAGTAGTCGACAACACCGTCGCTACCACAGAAGGAGTTATAGAAAGTTGATCAAAATAACTAACACATTTCAAAGTAACTTTGGGTACTACTACTTGGGGATATACTAATTTAGCAATCTATCTCGAGGTGTTTCAAATCAGTAACTTCACATACGTAAGTTAATTAAACCTCATCATCTTTCTCAAGTTGACAAAATGCCATAACCGCAGTGATTTTGGAACAACTCCAGAATTTTACATTTGGGTATAAAACCGATTTTCTTGCATGTACACATTTAAAAATCCATATCAAGTTGCTTCAAATTATTAAATTCACATATTAAAGTTAATTAAAATTCTTCATCTTACTAAAGTTGGCATAAAGAAATAACGGCAGAGCATTTGGAAAAAGTCCACAATTTTACATTTAGGTATAAAACCGATTTTAATGCATATATGCAACATAGGCAGTGCATTTGAAAAAAATTCCATAATTTTACATTTAGGTATAAAACCGACTTTCTTGCATGTACACATTTAAAAATCCATATCAAGTTGCTTCAAATTATTAAATTCACATATTAAAGTTAATTAAAATTCTTCATCTTACTAAAGTTGGCATAAAGCCATACCGGCAGTGCATTTGGAAAAAAATCAGAATTTTACTTTTAGGCATAAAACCGCCTTTCTTGCTTGTGCACATTTAGCAATCCATATCAAGTTGCCTCAAATCATTAGCTTCACATAATAAAGTTAATTAACTTTCTTCATCGTACAGAAGTTGGCATAAAACCAAAACGACAGTGCATTTGGAAAATTCCAGAATTTTACATTTAGGTATAAAACCGCTTTTCTTCCACATACACATTTAGAAATACACATGAAGTTGCTTCAAATCATAAACTTCATATATTAAAGTTAATTTACTTTTTCATCATACCAAAGTTGGCATAAAGCCATAACGGCAGTGCATTTGGAAACTTCCACAATTTAACATTAAAGTATAAAACCGGTTATCCTGCATTTGAACATTTAGCAATCCATATCGAGTTGATTCAAATCATTAACTTCACATATTTATGTTAATTAGCCCTCATCATCTTACTGAAGTTGGCATAAAGCCATAACGGCAGTGCATTTGGAAAAAATTCCATAATTTTACATTTAGGTATAAAAGCCAAAACGGCAGTACATTTTGAAAAGTCCATAATTTTACAGTTAGTTATAAAACCGATTTTCCTGCATGTACACATTAAGAAATCCATATCAAGTTGCTTCAAATCATAAGCTTAACATATTAAAGTTAATAAACCCTCATCATCTTACTCAAGTTGACACAAGACCATAACGAAAGTGCATTTGGAAAAAATTCCATAATTTTACATTTAGGTACAAAACCGACTTTCTTGCATGTACACATTTAGAAATCCATATCAAGTTGCTTCAAATTATTAAATTCACATATTAAAGTTAATTAACATTCTTCATCTTACTAAAGTTGGCATAAAGCCATACCGGCAGTGCATTTGGAAAAAAATCCAGAATTTTACTTTTAGGCATAAAACCGCCTTTCTTGCATGTACACATTTAGCAATCCATATCAAGTTGCCTCAAATCATTAGCTTCACATACTAAAGTTAATTAACTTTCTTCATCTTACAGAAGTTGGCATAAAACCAAAACGACAGTGCATTTGGAAAAAATTCCAGAATTTTACATTTAGGTATAAAACCGCTTTTCTTGCACATACACATTTAGAAATACACATGAAGTTGCTTCAAATCATAAACTTCATATATTAAAGTTAATTTACTTTTTCATCATACCAAAGTTGGCATAAAGCCATAACGGCAGCGCATTTGGAAAAATTCCAAAATTTACATTTAGGTATAAAATCGATTTTCTTGTATATATATATTTGGCAATCTATGTTGAATGGCTTCAAATCCTAAGCTTCACATTTTAAAGTTAATTAACCTTCTTCATCTTACTGAAGTTGGCATAAAGCCAAAACGGCAATGCATTTGGAAAAATTCCAGAATTTTACATTTAGGTACAAAACCGATTTTATTGCATACTAGCTGACCCCGCAACCGTTGTCCTGCGTGAAATTATGTGTTTTGAAATGAAAAAAAGTTGAAATTATATTGTGTCGAAAATGATTTATTTTCGATTTTTCTACATTTTTTTAATGTAGCGCAGCTTAATAAACATAATTTTTTGATTTTTGTTCTGGTGCGTAAATATACAGAGAAGATGGGTTTCCAACTCGTCAACACGCCACATACATATATCTGGCCGTCTGAAAAATATAGCATTTCCCGTTTTCCTTGTGTTCTGTTGATTGTCTACGCAAAGGCAATTTTCCCTGGAAATTGAATACGTTTAAACTGAAATGGTTGTCCCTTTTATTCGATAATTGCGTCATAATAAGTCGGGTTCCATTACACAGTTTCGGTGCATGAAGATTGTGAAACATAATAATGACAGATCCAACCTTTGAAACGAAAATGATGCTGGGGCATACCAAGCCTCTCCATAGAATTTGGAAATTCCACTGGATAATTTACGGTTTCGTCTTCCTTGTCAAGACGATCGATCGATTTATATGAGCGCAAACCTCCCGGAATTTGACTTTGAATCTTCCAGTTTAAGTCATTAACATCGGTAGTTATGGCAGCTAAAATTGCGCGAGCACTCAAGCAATTGCAGTTACGATAATTTGGCCAATGTTCGGATAAACATTCGTAATGAGTTCATCTTCCGTTGAAGTGAATTGACAAAAGGGATGTGAAATTGATATCAAACCACTGGAAGTATCAACCGAAATTTGCCCATTTCCAATTCTTAGCGAATACAATGTAAAATGTCATCGGCAGTGTCATTTTATCATATCCCATAATTAACGCGAATTTGAAGGCTGATATGTCGAAATTATCTTCGCGAAAAGTATGCGAACTTCAGTAGCATACGAAGTTCCTATCGCATTTTCCTTCGTCTGTTTCCAGTGATTATCATGTTCCAGCAAATGCAACTGCTGGAATGCTTCTCAAAAAGCACACACTGTACCATTTACAATACGCAATGACTTAAATGAATTTGATCCGCGAGACGCACAACAGTCGGAAAACTTTCATGAATTGCAAAAGTAAATATCCAACAAAGCGCTTTATTGCAGTTCACATATCGAACCATTTGACACTGCTGATCTCATATCGTTCAAGGCCAATAACCGCCATGTTGATTTCTTTGGTGACGTACTTGCAAACGTATTTGATCGATTTCACCAATCTGCAATATTCAACATTGACATGAGTTTTGAATGTGAATTAGACAAAAGTGGCGAATATGGTACGATCAATTTGTTGTCAACTTCGATGTGTTGTTAACGTCGATATTCACGCCTCTAAATGCTAAATGTTCTGCCATTGTCGTCTGATGAGCGACGCCGATACAGTGAATATCCATAATTTCCCATTTCCGTTTCCGAAAGAAAAGCACATGAGTAGTGTTTCGTGCATTTATTGTCAGACATACAAACCAAAGTGGGATTATAAGGTTTGCAAGGTCCATGAATCATATTGGTTTTCACCACTTCGTATAATTCTGGATCTATTTCTGAATCAGGAATTTCCGCTGAAATGATTTCATCAATTTGATCTGGTGTAATCACCATCCGCATCCAAAGAAGAATGTGTGCGTGAGGCAAACCGCTTTTTTGCTACTCATCAGAATACATTCAGGATCTAACAGCACCATATATACCATAGGTTGCTTCAAGATAAATACCATCAAACATCGCAGCTATTGTTTAAAAAGTCGTGCTGTGATTGACCGTGATCCAAAATTTCGCACGTATGTCATCGCATTTTGGTAGTACTTCTTGCCTTTCCTTGGGCTGTAATACGTTGATGGCAAAAAGAACACCGACCAATATTATCGCGACCTCTTCGTAACAAATTTCAATCTGTAATTGATCATTTCGTCTGAAACACACATAAAGTTTTCACTGAATAATTTTCAATAATTTTTCTTTTGAATAGCCGGAATAAAAAAGCAAGCGACGGCAATCAAAATATTGAAAAACAAAACAAACAAAAATTTAAAAAAATGTGTATGGTAAATGCTACTTTTTTAAATTTTCCAATTTTCCGACTTCTCCTCATGCAAAGTATAAGGCACTTTGTTTCTAAACCTTTCCCGATCCACAACAAACAACCTTTAAAAATTTCATCAATATTGGTTCAACCGTTCCCTTAGTGTTACTAATAAACAAACATTCATTTTTATATAACGTTTGTGTGGGGAAAAGAAAAGGGCAGTTTTTAGGGGTCTTCCGGAAATTATTCGAATTTTCCTCGACGTAAAAACCATCTTTGAACTTCAACGAACATTTAGGAAAAAGAATTGGCCAAATTGGTTCAGGCGTTATTGAGTTATGCGCGTACATACAGTTTGGCGATTCATTTTTATACTCTCGCAACAATGTTGCTAACGAGAGTATTATAGTTTTGTTCACATAACGGTTGTTTGTAAGTCCTAAAACTAAAAGAGTCAGATATAGGGTTATATATACCAAAGTGATCAGGGCGACGAGTAGAGTCGAAATCCGGATGTCTGTCTGTCCGTCCGTCTGTCCGTCCGTCTGTCCGTCCGTCCGTCCGTCTGTCCGTCCGTCCGTGCAAGCTGTAACTTGAGTAAAAATTGAGATATCATGATGAAACTTGGTACATTTATACTATACCTAAATGCAAAATTGTGGAATTTTTCCAAATGCACTGCCGTTATGGCTTTATGCCAACATTAGTAAGATGAAGAAAATTAATTACCTTTAATATGTAAATTTAATAATTTGAAGCAACTTGATATGGATTTCTAAATGTGTACATGCAAGAAAATCGGTTTTATACCTAAATGTCAAATTCTGGAATTTTCAAAATGCACTGTCGTTTTGGCTTTATGCCACCTTCAGTAAGATAAGGTTAATTAACTTTAATATGGGAAGCTTATGATTTGAAGCCATTCGAGATATATTGCCAAATGTGAATAAGCAAGAAAATCGGGGTTATACCTAAATGTAAAATAGTGGAATTTTTCCAAATGCACTGCCGTTTTGTCTTTATGCCAACTTCTGTAAGATGACGAACGTTAATTTACTTTAATATGTTAAGCTAATGATTTGAAGCAACTTTATATGGATTTAGATGTGTACGTGCAAGAAAGTCGGTGTTATACCTAAATGTAAAATTATGGAATTTTTTTCCAAATGCACTGCCGTTTTGGCTTTATGCCACCTTCAGTAAGATAAGGTTAATTAACTTTAATATGGGAAGCTTATGATTTGAAGCCATTCGAGATATATTGCCAAATGTGAATAAGCAAGAAAATCGGGGTTATACCTAAATGTAAAATAGTGGAATTTTTCCAAATGCACTGCCGTTTTGGCTTTATGCCAACTTCTGTAAGATGAAGAACGTTAATTAACTTTAATATGTGAAGATAATGATTTGAAGCCATTCGACATAGATTGCCAAATATGTATATGCAAGAAAATCGGTGTTATACCTAAACGTAAAATTATGGAATTTTTTTCCAAATGCACTGCCGTTATGGCATTATGTCAACTTGAGTAAGCTGATGAGAGTTAATTAACATAAATATGAGAAGTTAATGATTTGAATCAACTCGATATGGATTACTAAATGTTTAAATGCCGGAAAACCGGTTTTATACCTAAATGTAAAATTGTGGAATTTTTCCAAATGCACTGCCGTTATGGCTTTATGCCAACTTTAGTAAGATGAAGAAAGTTAATTAACTTTAATATGTGAATTTAAAAATTTGAAGCATTTAATATGGATTTCTAAATCTGTACATGCCAGCAAATCGGTTTTATACCTAAATGTAAAATTATGGAATTTTTCCAAATGCACTGCTTTTATATATATGCAAGAAAATCGGTTTTATACGTGAATGCAAAATTGTGGACTTTTTCCAAATGCACTGCCGTTATGGCTTGGTGTCAACTTGAGTAACATGTTAAGGGTAATTAACCTTAATTTGTGAAGCTAATGATTTGAGCAATTCGTTGAGGATTTTTAAATGGCTATATACAGGAAAATCGGTCTTATACCGCAATGTAAAATTCTGGAATTTTTCCAAATGCAATGTCGTTTTGGTTTTATGCCAACTTCTGTAAGATGAAGAAGGTTAATTAACTTTAATATGTGTATTTAATAATTTTTATACTCTCGCAACAATGTTGCTAACGAGAGTATTATAGTTTTGTTCACATAACGGTTGTTTGTAAGTCCTAAAACTAAAAGAGTCAGATATAGGGTTATATATACCAAAGTGATCAGGGCGACGAGTAGAGTCGAAATCCGGATGTCTGTCTGTCCGTCCGTCTGTCCGTCCGTCTGTCCGTCCGTCTGTCCGTCCGTCCGTCCTGTCTGTCCGTCCGTCCGTCCGTCCGTCCGTGCAAGCTGTAACTTGAGTGAAAGGGTCCATAAGAAGGTTAAGTTCGAAGATGGGCAAAATCGGCCCACTGCCACGCCCACAAAATGGCGGAAACCGAAAACCTATAAAGTGTCATAACTAAGCCATAAATAAAGATATTAAAGTGAAATTAGGCACAAAGGATCGCATTAGGGAGGGACATATTTGGAAGTAATTTTTTTGGAAAAGTGGGCGCGGCCCCGCCCCCTACTAAGTTTTTTGTACATATCTCGGAAACTATTATAGCTATGTCAACCAAACTCTACAGAGTCGTTTTCATCAGGTATTTCCATATACAGTTCAAAAATGGAAGAAATCGGATAATAACCACGCCCACCTCCCATACAAAGGTTATGTTCAAAATCACTAAAAGTGCGTTAACCGACTAACAAAAAACGTCAGAAACACTAAATTTTACGGAAGAAGTGGCAGAAGGAAGCTGCCCCCAGGCTTTTTTTAAAAATTGAAAATGGGCGTGGCGCCGCCCACTTATGGACCAAGAAGCATATCTCAGGAGCTACTAGACCGATTTCAATGAAATTCGGTATATAATGTTTTCTTAACACCCTGATGACATGTACGAAATATGGCTGAAATCGGTTCACAACCACGCCTTCTTCCAATATAAGGCTATTTTGAATTCCATCTGATGCCTTCTTTGTATAATACGAGTATAAACATTAGGAACCAATGATGATAGCGGAATAAAACTTTACACAAATACGGTATTTGAAAAATATGTAAATGACGGATAATGAAATCTCGATTATCACTTTACCATGCGAGAGTATAAAATGTTCGGTGACACCCGAACTTAGCCCTTCCTTACTTGTTAGCTTTTGCCATTGTCGCGAAAAGACGACTTGTTGGCAAAGGCATGCTCGGGGAGATAATAAATTATAATAAATTTATAAAATGTGAATTTAAGTTTTCTAGTTTTCTTTCATACAAAATGCTATGCATTTCTTGGAGTATCACTAAGAAGTATAACTTCATCCGCGCGTAGGGACTCCACGCACCTTTTTTTTTGGAACAATCCATACTGGAGAGCTCCATGGGGAAAAGCTCGGCTTAATAATCCCTTGCTCCAACATCTCTGATATCTGTCTTCGAACTTCCTCTTTGTGAACGAAAGGATACCTGTAAGACCTAGTATGAATAGGAATATCGTTCGTCGTCCTAATTCTGTGTTTTATTTCATTTGCAAACGTCAACTTTTCATCCTCTCTATAAAAGATATCACTATATTTGGTACATACATAGTTTCAAAAGTTTATGCTTTTCTTTGCCATTCAGATGTTCCATTCGGAGTAAGTCAGATAAATTTGCAATTCTTTCACTGTTTGATTTGCAATGCATATTAAAGTTATTAAGTTGACAAAGTTTTCTGAATCATACGGACTTGTTTTCAGGGGTTGCTCTAAGAAAATTGTTTTGTCATTTCCCGTGGGATTAACTACTTCTATTGTACTAAACCAGTTTTTCGCAAAATATATGCCTGGAGAAATAATTAAGCCGTTGTCCAAAGTTATTGTATTTATCATAATATCTCCTTCCTTAGAATCAACTGGCAGTTTTACGATTTGTTTCGAATTTGCCTCTATTGTGAATTTATCAGAGGAAAAATTTGGTTTCATTTTAAGAGGTATTGTAATATTATTTGTAATTAGTATTTTATTTTCAAGATCAATTTTAGCTTAAATTTTTGTCGGAAAATCTAAGCCTAACAGTATGTCAAAATAATCATGGAATTTAAAAACTGAGAATGTAAGAGTTCCTGTTTTCCTAATTTCTTTGAAAATAGATAATGTCACTTGCTTGTCAATTATATATTTATGTAAGATGGTAGATATAGTTATTGAATACATTTCTTGATATCTTAGGGATTTATAAATTCCGGGTTTATAAATGAAGAAGAAGCTCCGGTATCTATTAGGAATCTTAATTGTCTGCCAAATGGAGAGCTTATACTGATATAGGGTAAAATACTATCGGGTGATTTTTTTGAGGTTAGGATTTTCATGCATTAGTATTTGACAGATCACGTGGGATTTCAGACATGGTGTCAAAGAGAAAGATGCTCAGTATGCTTTGACATTTCATCATGAATAGACTTACTAACGAGCAACGGTTGCAAATCATTGAATTTTATTACCAAAATCAGTGTTCGGTTCGAAATGTGTTTCGCGCTTTACGTCCGATTTATGGTCTACATAATCGACCAAGTGAGCAAACAATTAATGCGATTGTGACCAAGTTTCGCACTCAGTTTACTTTATTGGACATTAAACCAACCACACGAATGCGTACAGTGCGTACAGAAGAGAATATTGCGTCTGTTTCTGAGAGTGTGGCTGAAGACCGTGAAATGTCGATTCGTCGCCGTTCGCAGCAATTGGGTTTGTGTTATTCGACCACATGGAAGATTTTACGCAAAGATCTTGGTGTAAAACCGTATAAAATACAGCTCGTGCAAGAACTGAAGCCGAACGATCTGCCACAACGTCGAATTTTCAGTGAATGGGCCCTAGAAAAGTTGGCAGAAAATCCGCTTTTTTATCGACAAATTTTGTTCAGCGATGAGGCTCATTTCTGGTTGAATGGCTACGTAAATAAGCAAAATTGCCGCATTTGGGGTGAAGAGCAACCAGAAGCCGTTCAAGAACTGCCCATGCATCCCGAAAAATGCACTGTTTGGTGTGGTTTGTACGCTGGTGGAATCATTGGACCGTATTTTTTCAAAGATGCTGTTGGACGCAACGTTACGGTGAATGGCGATCGCTATCGTTCGATGCTAACAAACTTTTTGTTGCCAAAAATGGAAGAACTGAACTTGGTTGACATGTGGTTTCAACAAGATGGCGCTACATGCCACACAGCTCGCGATTCTATGGCCATTTTGAGGAAAACTTCGGAGAACAATTCATCTCAAGAAATGGACCCGTAAGTTGGCCACCAAGATCATGCGATTTAACGCCTTTAGACTATTTTTTGTGGGGCTACGTCAAGTCTAAAGTCTACAGAAATAAGCCAGCAACTATTCCAGCTTTGGAAGACAACATTTCCGAAGAAATTCGGGCTATTCCGGCCGAAATGCTCGAAAAAGTTGCCCAAAATTGGACTTTCCGAATGGACCACCTAAGACGCAGCCGCGGTCAACATTTAAATGAAATTATCTTCAAAAAGTAAATGTCATGAACCAATCTAACGTTTCAAATAAAGAACCGATGAGATTTTGCAAATTTTATGCGTTTTTTTTTTAAAAAAAGTTATCAAGCTCTTAAAAAATCACCCGATACCATGTTTATTGCAGTCTATATATCCTGTTTGTTTCTTGAGGCTAACTGTAAAAAATCCTGATTAACGTCAATATTGTAATTTTTATATTGGTCCAGGCTTATCTCGTTAGCGTGGTCAAGACATGGGACAGAGCTTTCTTTTCGAAGACTTCTAAATTCGTTAATATTATTCATTTAATTCCTATTTGTTATCCTACTAAATTGAGTGCTTGGGCTAGTTTTAAATTTGTTTGTGCCCTTTTCAAATTTTGAAAATCCACCACCTGCCTCCAATTTGTTTGTCTCGAAAAATTATCGAAGCGTTGGCTGGGTTTAGAATTGGAGTAACAAATTACGATTCTGATTGTTTGAATTTGGCTCAAAATTATTGTTATTAACATAGTAAGGTCTGGTTGAAAAATTAGAATATCTTTTTGGTTGGTAATAATCTTCTTGTCTTGGTGCATTATTTACAAAATTTTGTGGATATTTAGGATATGGATTATATTAGTAATTTGGTCTCCATTGAGGATATTTGGGTTTATTCAAATTGGACCTAATGTAATGAATATTCTGTTCTCTGATGCAGTCGTCAAGGGCAATCGGCAATGATTCTGGTTTCATTGCTCTAATCGTAGATCCCATAGGTTCCCGTAAACCCGACAAAAATGAGTTTAGGCACATTTCAGAAAATAGATTTCTCTTTGCATTAATTACATTAGTGTCGGACTCATGGATAGATAAATTATTAGACAAGGCTGATTGGATTTCCATTATTTCGCTGTAATATTTTTCGATCGGTTTGCCGTATTGTTTTAAACAATGAAGATCTCTAATTAGGGATGTTTCTGTCCTTTTATCTGAATAATGCGATATCAAGTTTCCTCTGATTTCATCCCAACTGAGGGATGGCTACACATGTTTAAGACTTGGTTTGCTTGATCATCTATTTTATTTCTTATAGCCCTCAAGAGGATTTGTCCATGAGGAGTGTTATCTGCTCCACTAATGTGAAGGAGCATTTCTTCCACATTACTAATGAATTCGTGGAGCAATCTTGGATCATCAAATTTGGGTAGGTCCTTGATTGCATCTGGAATTCTAAGTGAGTTAAAAATTTCGATATTATTCATGTTGTTACTATTAGTTGTCGTTTGAGTCCCTGATGTACTTGGAACTTCTGTATTTGAAAGTATATTAAAAATTAATGTACTCTCCTCGGATATAACGGGTAGGCTTCTTGACTTAAAAATCTTAAAACTTTTAGGATATGGAAAATATCTAGATTTACTACTCATCAAAAATAATTTGTTTTATGTACGTAAGATAATTTGGTTCCGATTGATAGGAATTTGGAAATAATGCCGACACAAAAATAATATGTAATTAGTTTTTATTTAACTTTTTCAACTTTTCCACTTCTTCCTTTTCCTTTTTAATTTTATTGATTTTGGCAATGTATGTTATATTTTCTTTTAAATTGTAAAGATTATATATACATATATACAATAGGGTGATTCAAAAATTTTTTTTTTTTTTTCAATTGGTACTCGCAAAAATAGGTTCCTCTAAGAAAGCCTCTCCAAATATGAGTTTTTAATTGTAACGGGAAGGTCCTCCGCCTAACGGTTTTCTATTTTGTCTTATTATCAGATAGAAAAATTTATATCTCGCTTCCAACTACTTGAAAAAATATCTTGTTAATTAGGTTTTGTAGGAAATTGAATGCTCTAAAATATGGTCTCTTATGATTTTTTCGTAAACCCAACCGTTTAAAAGATATTAACGGTTGAAATTTGACTATTTTTGGAAAAATTTTTTATTTCTTATGAATTTTATAACTCAATGAAAAAACATTATTATGAATAGATTTTTGGAGAGGCTTTCTTAGAGGTGTCTAGGAACCTATTTTTCAGAGTACCAAACGAAAAAAAAATTTTTTTTTGATCCACCCTAATATGCATTGATGTTTGACGATGAATATCTCGTAAACGCTTAACTTAATCGAAATATCATAGTAGACCATTTTTATAGAGCAGTAAATTTCCTACAAAACTATGTGTTTCATCATTCATAATAATTTTTTTTCATTGAGTTATAAAATTAATAAGAAATAAAAAATTTTTCCAAAAATAGTCAAATTTCAACCGTTAATATCTTTTAAACGGTTGGGTTTACGAAAAAATCATAAAAGACCATATTTTAGAGCATTCAATTTCCTACAAAACCTAATTAACAATATATTTTTTCAAGTAGTTGGAAGCGAGATATAAATTTTTCTATCTGATAATAAGACAAAATAGAAAACCGTTAGGCGGAGGACCTTCCCGTTACAATTAAAAACTCATATTTGGAGAGGCTTTCTTAGAGGTGTCTAGGAACCTATTTTTGCGAGTACCAATTAAAAAAAAAAAAAATTTTTTTTGAATCACCCTAATATACAATATATGTATATATATTAGGCCGGGTCGATTTGTGGGGAAACCAAAAAATCGCCCATTGCTCTATGAAAATCATATTCTAGGGATCAAAATAAGAAACTTTGCTGAAGGAACCACACCTCTAAAACGAATTTTGATGTCCCCCAATTTGGGTCGAACTTTTGGGTAGGGGCAAATTTTGAAAAATCCCACTTTGACCCATTTAGAGTGCTCCAATCGAGTACAAATGTATGACCGACCCCCACTAACTTTGGACGGCCGATCCACCCATGCCAGTGGCACACCCCCTGGTACTCCCCTGGAGGTTCCCCATACAATCATTTCAAAAAATCACCATTTTTGGCCTTTACATGAAAAAATCGGCTAAATGGCTATGTTTTTTCTTTATTTTTATTTATTTATTTATAATAATATCTATCTTTTCTCTTAAGAAATTTATTTAGTCAGAACATATGTAAATGAAAAAAATTAATTTAAGTGAGTTAAAGAAAAGAAACTAATAAAAATTATTGTTTCAAGTCTTTTTAACTTTCAAGTCTGAGCAATTTCGCACGGCTCTCTAATGTCGTCGCCATAACAGCCTCTACATTTTCCGGTATAACCCGTTTGGAAACGCTAGCTAGCAATTGAAAATGCCGTTCCCTTCCTTGTATGTGTGATGGAATTTTTGGATTATTAAACGGTGGATCATCTTGATTTAAATATTCTTTCAATGTATCGTACGGAATGCTTCGCGTGAATGGTGGTTCAAATACGATATTTATATCATTCAAATTGATCATTTTTCGTATAACTTGTGCAATTAAAGCTTATATCTGGTTTTTTATAAACTCTAAGTTCCATTGGCTCGTCAACATCGGTTGGATAGCGTAGAATTTTCTTGATGGCACAGTCGCTCTTTTCTTTCCTATCATCAAACAACATTGATAACAAGATATTTTCCGAATGCGCATAATATGAATTATCTTTAATTACTTGATTGACAATTTTGCGTAAACGAGGTTCTAGAAATCGTGACCAACCAATGAACTTGAAAAATAATGCACTGCCGTACACGACAGAGCTGTAATACTTGATATTGAAGTACATTGGCACATAACATTTAATTATAAATTCAACCAGAATTCTTAAATTTGCATCTGGATTTTCCGTTGTCACATATAATCGCAATAATCTAGCGGCTTTGGTGAGCCACCGAGAATGTACAATTTTCCCTGGTTTGATGTTAGCCAGGTCCACCGGAACCACGCCGCCAGAAATTGCATGGGCCATGTCGTATAAGTACTTCGAATCGGTGGAAAATTCTTTTTTTTCTGGAGCAGGGGGCATATTTTGCAACTCAATTTTCTGGAAGCCGTCCACCACCTAAAAATATATAATAATAAAATAATTAAAAATGGTTGATAATTATAATAAATGAGTGATAGCAATAACTTACCGGAAAAGTTTCACAAGTTTTGATTTGACGGCTCAGTTTTCCGGTTGCCGATCTTGGTCCAGTGCTGGTTGATTTATCCAAAGCTTCAAACAAATGCCGAAACGGAAGTTCGTTGAAGTGTAGAAGGCAAACAAACCAATGCAATGGTCTTTTTAACAGCAATTCGAATCGTCGTATAATTCCACCGTGTGGGCCAGTGTTTGTTGGCTCACCGTCAGTGCATATTCCAATTAATGTATCCAGTGATATATTTTTATCGTTAAAAAAACCATTTAATTTGGTTGTTTTGTATTCAGCGATTTCATGTTCCAGTCCTACGTAACCAATAAATTCAGAATTGATCTTCGGGCAAACATAATTGTTTCTTGTCTATTGTTAGTTTAGGATCATTTGCGATCTCATGGGCAAACACAATTGTCTACTGTTAGTTTAAGATCATCACTTAAATTAATTTTTTTCATTTACATATGTTCTGACTAAATAAAATTCTTAAGAGAAAAAATAGATATTATTATAAATAAATAATTAAAAATAAAGAAAATGCATAGCAATTTAGCTGATTTTTTCATGTAAATCATCAAAAATGGTGATTTTTTGAAATGATTGTATGGGGAGCCCACAGGGGAGTTCCAGGGGGTGTGCCACTGGCATGGGTGGATCGGCCGTCCAAAGTTAGTGGGGGTCGGTCATACATTTGGACTCCATTGGAGCACTCTAAATGGGTCAAAGTGGAATTTTTCAAAATTTGCCCCTACCCAAAGATTCGACCCAAATTGGGGGACATCAAAATTCGTTTTAGAGGTATGGTTCCTTCGGCAAAGTATCTTATTTTGATCCCAAAAATACGATTTTCATAGAGCAATGGGCGATTTTTAAATCGACCCGCCCTAATATATATATATACTAGCTAACCCGGCAAACGCTGTTTTGCCATGTACATATATTATTTCTAGGAAACATTTTTTTAGTTCAATAAAAATAACAATCTACTACTAAGTGTGCGGGGATGTACTTATAATCGAAAGCATTATAAACAATGAAAGTATGCTTTATTTAAGTTAATAAATTAATCCTTATTAAAGTAACGAATATATTTTAAATTACGATTTTTGATAGCTTTTTAAATATCAAAAATAATTATTCATATTATCCTATCAATTATGGCAATTGAAAAAAAAAAAATTAATGTCTCAGTGCAATAGAGTGTACAATATTCTTGGTTAGTCCGTCTTTAGCCAACACAAGCAAACTGGAGGGGTTTCTCACGCGAGAACATGCCACATATAGTTGTCCGTGGGAAATGCATGGTGTTTCCAAATCTAAGCCACATACGGCCAATGCGATGTCATTTTTGGAACGTATCTCGGCCAGAAGTAACGAAATAAGGAATGTTTTGCCAGTTCCACCTGGTGCATCCAAAAAAAAGAACCCTCCTTGTCCTGCTGAAACTGCCAGCATGATGCGGTCGTAAATAATTTTTTGTTCGTCATTTAGTAGTGGAACATTGCGACTAACAATGCCTGCGATTTCTACAGTATCGTACTGTAGTTCACGATTGATATCTGTGTTGAGTAAATCAGATGCACTTCGATTCGGTGAGCTCATACCGAAATGACTGATTGGCAAATTCACAATAGCAATGCAAAGATCCTCGATAGCAATAAATGTTTCATTGTACATTGCATCTCTGAATGATATCGTTAGATCATTGCGCCTTGTACGATGTCGATACAATATATCATCAGTCATTGAATCTTTGTGATTATCCGACAACATTTGTGCTCGGGCCGGGAAACATGTAGTCAGTACTATAGCAAATAGTAGACGAATTTGTGATCCTGTGCAGTTTAATGTTGCTTCAGCAAGCGTACTGTCCCAATGATTGTCGTCTTCTAGCAAGCCAAGAGCAAGGCATGCATCTTTATACGTAGGGTACTGTTGTCCATCTACCTTACGTATATCTTGAAATGACAATGGCCCGGTGACATTAACCACCAATAGTCGCAGGTAAAAGCACTCAGTCTGCCTTGGATTGACTGTATATACACGACCCAAAGTAATTGATTTAAATAAACCGGGGTGCGCATCAACTGGTGTCCCTTGCTTGCGGGGTATCCATTTTTTTTTTTTGAGCCCATGTAAAATACCGTGGAACTTCAGAGTAGAGAAGTGTTTGTGCGAAGGCACCAAAAGCATCCGCACGATTGCACATTTCAAAAAATTCGGTCAGCGTAGTTTTTGGTGGATTTATAGCACGATCAAGCACTGTATCGTTCGTGAAATATACGCGCTGGCCGTTTTCAAGGTGGACAGCTAATTGGATAACTGCTGGATCCCGTTCAAGAATTGGGAAACCGAATATACGCCAGACAGCTTCATTGGAACTGACATACCGGCCAATTTGGTAATTCGTAATTTCATCATTTTGATTCAACGGAAGAGAATGTACATACATTAGTATTTTCAATTTTAAATACAGCCATATCACTCCTTTTATTCACATATTTGCAAATATATTTGATACTCTTCACCGAACTGCATGACTCAACATTAATATGAGCATTGAATGTTTTGCTTAGCAGATGTGAATATGGTACCACCCAACGATTGTCAATGTAGATGTCTGCGTTGCTGATAGCTTTAATGAAAGATTGTCCGCCATTTTCGGTACTTCTTCGACGATATATTGGATATCCGTCAACATGCGTGACCGTATCGTTAGTAAAATCTTTAGGAAATGGCCGTTGTTGACGGGAGCTTACAACACGTGTTTATTTACATGATATCACTTAATAAACTGAGAGTTAAAACTGTCTTTGTCAGATTAATAAATTGTAAATAAATAATTATTGCACTGGAAATGAATGATAAATTTATGATGACAGTAAAATTAACATGAGAGTTGCACAGAAGAATTAAAGAAATAGGTATAACAGTGACTGCTACGATTGATACACAAATAAAACCAAAAAAAATGGCTGGAAAATGTATAGTGAGTAAGACAGGAGACCGGCATCGTCCTCATCCCTACTCTCATAATTAATAAAACTTGAAATTATGAACTATGAATAAGAATTTATCGTACTACAATTGTAATATTCAATTGCCATCTTGCAACCCTATTGCGGATATGCGGATAGAATTTCGTCAACGATATCTCACGAACAAATCAACCGATTTTGACACGGTTTGCGGCCATCGACGTGATTTTTCAGAGTCGAAAGCTGATAAGTCTTCAGAATTAATCGGTCGAGTCGTTTCAGAGTTATTTAAAAAAAATCTATTTTTGCGATTTCTTTCGTGAACGATTTCTCGCAAGAAAATTGATCAATTTTGACCCTGTTTGCGGTAATCGGCGTAGTTTTGTGAGGTTGAGTGCTGATTAGTTTATGGAAATGATCGATATAGCCGTTTAGAAGTTATTCCCAAAAAACCACTTTTGAAAATTTTTTTTTGTTGTTCTTTTTTGAGTTTTCTCGAAATCTAGCGATCCGAATCGGCTCAAAATTTTAGAAAATCTAAGTTAAGTAAAACTCTTTGAAATGCCGTTGGGTAGGGTTGAATCGCTTCATCCGTTCAAAAGTTATAAGCGGGTCCAATAACTTTAACAACCAATAACTTCCCGATTTTAGAAAATTTTTAATTTTCTTCGCGGAAAGTTAAAAAAATTTATAGGTGTACCACCCTTAACATTTAGGATGATGAAAAATAGATGTTGTCCGATTCTCCATCCTAGCCGATATGCACGCTAAGATTCACAAAAATCGGTCGAGCGGTTTCAGAGGAGTTCAATAACGAAACGGAGTTCGACGGGTTTTCGTGCATTTATTGTCAGACATACAACCCCAAGTGGGATTGTGGTGTCCGCAAGGTCCATGAACCATATTGGTTTTCAACATTTGGTATAATACTGTATCTTTCTCTGCATCAGGAATTTTCGCAGAAATGAGTTCATCAGTTTGATCTGGTGTTACCACCATCCACCATCCAAAGAAGAATGTGTGCGTGCGGCTAACTTTTTTTTGCTACTCAAAGAATACATCCAGCATCTAACAGCACCATATATATGTATGTACCATATGTTGCTTCAAGATAAAGTACATCAAACATCGCTGCTGTTGTTTGAAAAGTCGTGCTGGGACATCGAGACGATCGCTTGCTGAAAGATCGCGTTCCATAATTCCACATGTACATATGTCATTGCATCCTGGGAGTAGTCGTTCATTTGTCTTGGGCTGCCATACGTTGATGGCAAAACGAACGCCGACCGATATTAGCGCGACGTCTTCGTGGCTTCGTAAGAAATTTCAACCTGTAATTGATATTTTTATGTGAAACATAACGTTTTCACTGAATAATTCTCAATAATTTTTCTTTTGAACAGCCGGAATAAAAAAATCATGCGACCGAAATTGAATGATTCAAATATTTGACAAACAAAAATTTTGAAAAACAAAACAAACAAAAATTGATAAAAAAATTTGTATGGAAAAATGTTACTTTTCCAATTTCCCTTAACATTTAGGGGGATGAAAAATAGATGTTGTCCGATTCTCCACCCTAGCCGATATGCACGCTAAGATTCACGAAAATCGGTCGAACGGTTTCAGAGGAGTTCAATAACGTACACCGGGACACGAGAATTTTATATATTAGATATATATTTTTTTTTTGTTTTTTTTAATGATCCTTCCTATCTTTATTTTGAATTAATATATTTTTATTTAAAATTTTTCTAATTTCATCTACATTCACAATATATTTATGTACATACGAGTATGTTAACTATTCATAAATTTTTTTTATTTTTTTTATTTTTATTGCTATTTTTTTTATTTTATATATATATGTAATTTAATAACCGCTCATTTACTTACAGAGCCCCTATGGGAATGGAATGCATGAGGGGTGTAGGTCCTTTTTTCCAACGGTTCACTTATCTCCTTGTGGCCTATACCAATGTGCTCTGGGTATTTGTTTTCCGTCCGATATTCCCTCGGATTTAGAACAGGCGGCCCCTTATGTGGTCCAAGGATTCACAAAGTTTTATTTCGTTAGCACTCTTAGTTTCGACCCGACGAGCCAACGGGCTTTTCGATTGCGCCAGTTATGTTGCTCAAAATTTCTTCCGTTCAAATAAAACACTTTAAACACCTCATTTCTTCGAAGGTTACACCAATAATGATTTTTATTTCTCAAACCAATTCCACACGAAGTCAAGCAAGTACAATAAATTTGATAAGTCAGTAAAATTAAAACAATAATAATTGCACAAAAGTTGATAACAGGAAGTAAGTATTAATTACAATTTTTGCAAGTAAGTATTAATGACAACTTTTGCAATGTTTTAAATAATAAAACAAATTTAATGACATGTTCTTACTATTCCATTGGTGCCTTATGAAGTCAAGCAAGTAAAATAAATTTGATGAGTCAGTAAAAAATAAAACAACAACAATTGCACAAAAGTTGATAACAGGAAGTAAGTATTAATTACAGTTGTTGCAATGCCTCAAATAATAAAATAAATTTAATGATATGTTTTTATTATTCTATTGGTGCCTTCTGAGCTTTGGTGGGGGCTGATGTGACGATATAACTCCCGTCAAATTCTGGTAATGATTTTACCAGATCAAGGGGTTCGTCACACTTTACATTCGGTAATATTTTTACCGGTTGGTATATTTTTGGCGTTTGAGCAGTGGTCAATGTAGTCATTTGCTCCGTTAATTGTTGGAGCATAACCTCGAAAGTCTGTCTTTGTTGTTCAAGAGCGCTTGAGACGGCTGCTTGAACCACTGCGGTTACCTGATTTGAATCCATTTTACTGGTCACCTGTAGTTTAATAATTCTTTCTAAGAGGTTTTCTAATTTTGAGTTACTCATAGACTTGGAAATTAAAATTGAATAGACTTGTAACCGTTCCTATAGTCGAATTAATCAATCACACACTTTTGTTGACATGGCTAGATAATTTCAGTAATTTTTTACAATTTTCTTCACACATTCTGTTTCTAAACACAACGTTTTTGAGAAAAGACTACACTGTTTCTTTTTTATTAAACTCTGGAAAATTTGTTTCACAAAATTTTATGATTATCTCCTTATTTTCTAAAATAAATTCCTTTCCGTCTATTTTGAAAACTTAGTTTTAATTCAAAAGAAATTATAATGTTTTTATTTTAATAAGCACTCTACTTACAATACTCGAAACATGTTTTTTATTATAAACTGCTTTCTGATGAATCCTCGGATCCTAGTAGTCCTTGTAGGATACGTTTTTAAAGATTGTAGCGATTCTTTGTGAGTCCTTGGGTTCCTTGAAGTCATTAAAAACACTCCACCGCAAAATACCTTGGTGATTTTTACTTTCTGCAGAATCCTTCGTATCATCTTTACCTGGTTGGGCGCCAGTTATTTTTAGGCACTAGTGCGCTTTATTCGGATTCGATCAGACTAACTCTAAAACATTCTTACTCTTAAGTCTAAGCCTAAGCCGTCCTCACTGCCGCTGCCGTCGTCGCTGTCGTTGCTATGTTTTGTCAGATGCAGTGCCAACGAATCCCACAATTACGCCGACTTGCGTGTAGTGTAAGTCGTCGCTTGTTTGCGCTATATTTGTGCTGCGCCAGCGGATCCCACGGCTACGGTAGCTTGTGAGTATCGTTTGTTGTTGCTTGTCGTTGGATCATAACTCGGGCCGTTGGTCATGGACTGGGGTGGTGTTAATGTTCAGCATTGCCTGAAACGGATGTTAGGCAGACAATGCTGACTTGGTATTTTGGTGGTTTGCGTTTCGAGTTAACTTACATATTTAGAAATCCACAAAGAATTGCTTTAAATCATAAGCTTCACATATTAAAGTTAATTAACCCTTAACATGTTACTCAAGTTGACATAAAGCTATAACGGCAGTGCATTTGGAAAAATTCCACAATTTTGCATTTAGGTATAAAACCAATTTTCTTGCATATATATAAAAGCAGTGCATTTGGAAAAAAATCCATAATTTTACATTTAGGTAAAAAACCGACTTTCTGGCATGTACACATTCAGAAATCCATATCAAGTTGCTTCAAATTTTTAAATTCACATATTAAAGTTAATTAACTTTCTTCATCTTACTAAAGTTGGCATAAAGCCATAACGGCAGTGAATTTGGAAAAATTCCAGAATTTTACATTTAGGTACAAAACCGATTTTCTGGCATGTACACATTTAGAAATCCATATTGAGTTGACTCAAATCATTAACTTCACATATTAAAGTTAATTAACCTTCCCCATCTTACAGAAATTTGCATAAAGCCAAAACGGCATTTGGAAAAATTCCACAATTTTACATTGAGGTATAAAACCGATTTTCTTGCATATACACATTTGGCAATATATGTATATCGAATGGCTTTAAATCACTAGCTTCACATATTAATGTTAATTAACCTTCTTTATCTTACTAAAGTTGGCATAAAGCCAAAACGACAGTGCATTTGGAAAATTACAGAATTTTACATTTAGGTATAAAACCGATTTTCCTGCATATACACATTTAGAAATCCACAACGAATTGCTTCAAATCATAAGCTTCACATATTAAAGTTAATTAACCCTTAACATGTTACTCAAGTTGACATAAAGCCATAACGGCAGTGCATTTGGAAAAAGTCCAAAATTTTGCATTTAGGTATAAAACCAATTTTCGTGCATATATATAAAAGCAGTGCATTTGGAAAAAATTCCATATTTTTAAAGCAGTGCATTTGGAAAAAATTCAATAATTTTACATTTAGGTATAAAACCGTTTTTCTGGCACATTTGGAAAATTCCAGAATTTTACATTTAGGTATAAAACCGACTTTCCTGAATTTAAACATTTAGCAATCCATATCGAGTTGATTCAAATTATTAAATTCACATATTAAAGTTAACTAACTTTCTTCATCTTACTAAGTTGGCATAAAGCCAAAACGGCAGTGCATTTGGAAAAATTCCAAAATTTTACATTTAGGTATAAAACCGATTTTCCGGCATTTAAACATTTAGCAATCCATATCGAGTTGATTCAAATCATTAACGTCACATACTCAAGTTAACTAAACTTCTTCATCTTACTCAAGTTGACATAAAGCCATAACGGCAGTGCATTTGGAAAAAAGTCCACAATTTTACACTTAGGTATAAAACCGATTTTCTTGCATATACATATAGGCAGTGCATTTAAAAAAAATTCCATAATTTTACATTTAGGTATAAAACCGATTTTCTTGCATGAACACATTTAGAAATCCAAATCAAGTTGCTTCAAATTATTAAATTCACATATTAAAGTTAATTAACTTTCTTCATCTTACTAAAGTTGGCATAACGCCATAACGGCAGTGCATTCGGAAAAATTCCACAATTTTACATTTAGGTATAAAACCGATTTTCCTGCATTTAAACATTTAGAAATCCATATCAAGTTGCCTCAAATCATTAGCTAAACATATTAAAGTTAATTAACCTTCTCCATCTTACTAAAGTTGGCATAAAGCCATACCGGCAGTGCATTTGAAAAAAAATCCATAATTTTACTGTTAGGTATAAAACCGACTTTTTTGCATGTACACATTTAGCAATCCATATCAAGTTGCCACAAATCATTAGCTTCGTATATTCAAGTAAATTAACTTTCTTCATCTTACTGAAGGTGGCATAAAGCCAAAACGGCAGTGCATTTGGAAAATTCCAGAATTTTACATTTACATAGGTATAAAACGATTTGCTTGCATATACACATTTGGCATGTTGAACTGCTTCAAGTCATTAGCTTCACATATTAAAGTTAATTAACCTTCTTCATCTCACCAAAGTTGACATGAAGCCATAACGGCAGCGATTTTGGAAAAATTCCACAATATCATATTTTAATATTAAATCGAATTTTGTGTATATACTAATTTAGCAATCTATGTCGAGGTGTTTCAAATCAGTAACTTCACATATGTTAATTAAACCTCATCATATTACTCAAGTTGACATAAAGAAATAACGGCAGTGCATTTGGAAAAAGTCCACAATTTTACACTTACTACAGTTCGTTTGGAAAAAATTCCATTATTTTACATTTAGGTATAAAACCGATTTTCTTGCATGTACACATTTAGAAATCCATATCAAGTTGCTTCAAATTATTAAATTCACATATTAAAGTTAATTAACTTTCTTCATCTTACTAAAGTTGGCATAAAGCCATAACGGCAGTGCATTTGGAAAAATTCCACAATTTTACATTTAGGTATAAAACCGATTTTCCTACATTTAAACATTTAGCAATCCATATCGAGTTGATTCAAATCATTAACTTCACATATTCAAGTTAATTAACCCTCATCATCTTACTCAAGTTGACATAATGCCATAACGGCAGTGCATTTGGAAAAAGTCCACAATTTTGCATTTACGTATAAAACCGATTTTCTTGCATGTACACATTTAAAAATCCATATCAAGTTGCTTCAAATTTTAACATTCACATATTAAAGTAAATTAACTTTCTTCATCTTACTGAAGTTGGCATAAAGCCATACCGGCAGTGCATTTGGAAAAAAATCCATAATTTTACTTTTAGGTATAAAACCGACTTCCTTGCATGTACACATTTAGCAATCCATATCGAGTTGATTCAAATCATTGACGTCACATGTTCAAGTTAACTAACCTTCGTCATATTACAGAGGTTGGCATAAAGCCAAAACGGCAGTGCATTTGGGAAAATTCAACAATTTTCCATTTATGTATAAAACCGATTTTCCTGCATGTACACATTTAGAAATCCACAAAGGATTGCTTCGAATCATTAGCTTAACACATTAGAGTTTCTTCATCTTACTCAAGTTGACACAAGACCATAACGGCAGTGCATTTGGAAAAAATTCCATAATTTTACATTTGGGTATAAAACCGATTTTCTTGCGTTTGAACATTTAGCAATCCATATCGAGTTGATTCAAATCATTAACTTCAAATATTAAAGTTAATTAACTTTCTTCATCTTACTGAAGTTGGCATAAAGCCAAAACGGCAGTGCATTTGGAAAAATTCCACAATTTTTCATTTAGGTATAAAACCGATTTTCTTGCATATACACATTTAGAAATCCATATCAAATTGCTTCAAATTATTAGCTTCACATGTTAAAGTTAATTAACCTTCTTCATCTTATAGAAGTTGGAATAAAGCTTAAACGGCAGTGCAGTTGGAAAATTTCACAATTTTACATTTAGGTATAAAACCGATTTTCGTGCATGTATATAAAAGCAGTGCATTTGGAAAAAACTCCATAATTTTAAAGCAGTGCATTTGAAAAAAATTCAATAATTTTGCATTTAGGTATAAAACCGACTTTCTGGCATGTACACATTTAGAAATCCATATCAAGTTGCTTCAAATTTTTAAATTCACATATTAAATTAAATTAACTTTCTTCATTTTATAGAAGTTGGCATAAAGCCAAAACGGCAGTGCATTTGGAAAATTCCACGATTTTACATTTAACTATAAAACCGATTTTCGTTGTATATAAAAGCAGTTCTTTTGGAAAAAAGTCCATAAAGCCATAACGGCAGTGCATTTGGAAAAATTCCAAAATTTTACATTTAAGTATAAAATCGATTTTCTTGCATATACACAATTGGCAATCTATGTTGAATTGCTTCAAACCATTAGCTTCACATATTAAAGTTAATTAACCTTCTTCATCTTACTGAAGTTGGCATAAAACCAAAACGGCAGTGCATTTGGAAAATTCCAGAATTTTACATTTAGGTATAAAATCGATTTTCTTGCATATACACATTTGGCAATCTATGTTGAATTGCTTTAAATCATTAGCTTCACATATTAATGTTAATTAACCTTCTTCATCTCACCAAAGTTGACATAAAGCCATAACGGCAGCGATTTTGGAAAAATTCCACAATCTTATATTTTAGTATTAAAACGAATTTTGTGTATATACTAATTTAGCAATCTATGTCGAGGTGTTTCAAATCAGTAACTTCATATATGTAAGTTAATTAAACCTCATCATCTTACTCAAGTTGACAAAATGCCATAACGGCAGTGATTTTGGAAAAATTCCAGAGTTTTGCATTTAGGTATAGGTAGGTAGGTAGGTAGGAGTGCAGCCCTATCGGGCTCAATTAGCACTTGATGTGCCATTTTGATACACTATTCGT
Organism: Bactrocera neohumeralis; assembly: GCF_024586455.1. NCBI lineage: Eukaryota > Metazoa > Arthropoda > Insecta > Diptera > Tephritidae > Bactrocera > Bactrocera neohumeralis. The sequence goes on along the minus strand of NW_026094755.1, from coordinate 576 downwards.
AGAACCACCTGTATCTGCTATTACGTTTCACCTTCTCTCTCAAACCATTTTGAGGTTTCGATGAAACTACTTATATGTCCGATATGCTTTTGGTGGAAATCCATTCAAGATTTGGTGCTTGGTGGATTCCGAGTGTTTTGTGTCGGATCTGTGCTAGAGCTGGGCATTCGCAGAGAAAGTGGAAGATTGTTTCCTTGTTCCCTGCTACTCCGCAGCCACGGCAGATATCGTTGTAGGGCAATCCCATTTTGGACGCATGTTCCCCAAATGGCCAGTGCCCTGTTGTGGTAGCTGTTGTTCTGTAAATACTTTTTCTTGACCTATTTAATAAATCATTTGTTCTTTTCCTGTCATATGTTGGCCATAATTGTTTAGTTATGACGCATTTTGTAATGTTTTTCCAACTGTTGTTTGCAATTTGCTGAAATTGTCTAATGATCTCTCCTTTTATCGATCCTAGCGGGCTTGGTATTAGCTCCGCCTCGGATTCATTGAGGAAAGCTCCTGCCTTTGCCAACTCGTCTGCTTTTTCGTTACCGAAAAAGTTCCTGTGTCCGGGAACCCAGATCAAGTTTA